>NC_084997.1:23426857-23539446 GCF_963854185.1 Sardina pilchardus
TGTGTGTGTGTGTGTGTGTGTGTGTGTTTGTGTGTGTGAGAGAGAGAGAGGGGGAGGGAGGGAAGAAGAGGAGGAAGATAGTGTATCTATAATATAATGTATCTGAACATTTACTTACTATTCCTCTCTCTCTTGCACGCATGCACGCTCGCACGCACGCACGCTCGCACGCACACACACACACATGCCTATTTCTAGAAGACAGGCCATGGGAGTGAGCGAGGCTGACACTCCAAGCAACAGAGAAAGTGACAGTGAGAGGCATGCACAGAGTCCCAACTCCCAAGCAATCACTCACGACGACTGACACCCATCAACTTAGCATTCCCCGCTCTCGCCGGCAGATAGGCCTTCACACAGATTTGTGCATGCACTTCCCCGAAGTATAAATAAACTCACTCAACTGGTGATACGGAAGTGATAAAAATAAAAACAAAAACATGTCCACAACACACCCCAGTCATTCATAGAAAGTCTCTGAGCATCTTTGATTGAATTAAACGCTGGGTGCAGAACATTGGTGGCAGTGCCTAGATTCTCACACACACACGCGCACACACACACACACACACACACACACACACACACAAAAAGTAAAAGTGGGTGTGGTCTCTGAGGGAAGAGGAACACCTTAGAGGTGATAGGCTGAGGAGAGTGCAAGTCACGCCTCTGCAACCTACCCGGTGGCAGGCGAGTGGCTGAGACAGCCGTCGGTCACACGTCGCAGCGACGAGTTGTAATCCTGCGGCTCAGCCCTCCAAATCCCCTGGCCGAGGAATGGTCCGGCGCTCGAGCACAGCACACAGGCGCAGGACTCAGCAAGGAGGAGAAGGAGGAGGAGGAGGAGGAGGAGAAGGATCGCGTCGGGACTCTGGCTCAGAGGCAGGTCGTCCCAAAGAAGATCAATTGGCAACATCGCCCCTAGCCAGACACGGCCAAGAGGCCCGGGAGTAAATGTGGTGTAAGGTGTTCATTTGAGAACGATAAGTGAGATAAGGTCCAACACGACGGTGCGGAGACTGGACTTGGAAGGCCTCTCGCTCTCTCTGAAAACACTGAGCCAGTCTGCGATAGCAGCGCTTTCCAAGACAGTTCACAACTGTATGGATCAAGCAACAAGGGCACTCGCACGCCATAAAAAAAAACTGTTATGAAATGTGAGTGCCATTACTTGAAAATGTGTTACTCTCTGAGTCCATGTCCATTCAGAAAGCAAAGCACCTCCTGTCACAGTGTCAAGCCAATCACATCCCAGCCAACCAAAGTGAGAAGCAGGAGAGTGTTTTTTTTTTCACGTAGAAGTCTCTCTGTACGTGATCACGGGCATGTCTTATTTCCATTCCAAAAGGATGGAGACATTTGAATAAGAAATGCCTTCTGGTTCAAAGAGCTTTTTTTATCACCTTCTATCCACAAACGTGTGCAAAATAATAAAGAAAATGGCAGGGCATCTGAAAGGAATGCTAACTTGACGAGCGTACATTACGTGTGAGAAATGGAATCTGTCTGACATGGAACTCATTAGGCTAATGACAGGGGCTTTCACACATAGCCAGTACCCTCCAAATCTGAAGTTACGTGCTGCCGTTCTGACCGTACGCAGAAAGAGACGACTTCTTCAGCTTTGTGTCAAAATTCAGAGACTAAACCTGACTAGTCGAGGAGGGGAGAAATGAAAGCACTCAAGTCTGAGAAATGAATTAAGGAAAGATGTGATATGGTACTTGAGAGGAAACACACTTTGCAAATGAACTCACAAGCCCTTTGACTTTCTCCAAGTGTGAGCGAGCGAGCGAGTCAGTGTCTAGGCCAACGGCTGCTGACGCTTACCGTATAAAGCAGCCGGATTGCATTAAGGGGCAACTTGACCCACCCCAACCCTGGGAACAAGTCTCTTTTCTGAGGGTTAGTTTCTGCCGCCTAATTGCTGGTAATGCATCCACAAGAAACACAAGAGCGGTGCAAAGCTGCAAAATCACTTCATTTCTTTCAGTTTATTATGATATTGAGCTGTTCCATTATAACACACTGGACTTGTTGAGAAACGTGGTTAACTATGTCTGCCTATAGTAACTAGTAATGGCATTGGCAATTCTTTGTTTTAATGTTCAAATAGTTTTCCGTGTGTAAAGTGAACACTCAGCTAAGAAGCAACTTTTTAACATCGGCAAGCAAAAAATGTAGTCTGTCTAATTTCCGGTAATCAGTGGCCAGAAGTCGGACGTCAGCATGGGGCCCTACCTCGCTCGTGCTACACAAGGATGAGCAAGCTAAATGTGTTCTCCGAAATGATGTAAATCCGTTTCCAAAAAAGAACTTTCCAAATCACAGCCTTTTAAAAAAGTGCACAAGTGGTACTCTCGCTCAGACAGCACGAAAATATCTTTGTTCCTGTTTCTGCGCGTTTCTCTCTCTCTCTGTCTCTCTCTCTGTAGTGCCACTGAGGAGCTGTGCACCGAAATCAAGAACAAACCAGTGAGATACTGAGACAGACAACTGCTGCTACCAAAAGTCAGAGAAAAAAGACAAAAGAGGAAAAAGAGAAACTGACACAGAGAGAGAAAGAGAGAGAGAGAGAGAGAGAGAGAGAGAGAGAGAGAGATTGCCATGAAGACCCACTTGAAGTCTAATCTTTAAAATAATTGCATGGGGGTAGGGTGGGTGGGTAAGGCCTGTGGAGGGAGCTTCAGAGACTCGGCCACACGGTGCCTCCTCTAAACGCACACCACGGCACGGCCATCACTGATTCCGGGGGCACCAGGTAATCTCTAAAAGCACTGTGTGCGCGTGGTCCCTTTTTCCTGTCGCTGAGTCAAACCCCCGTTCCCCTCCATCCCGAGCCTCTTCCAGCATTTGCATTCATGCGGGGGATACGTACAAAGGACCTGGCAGTGCCACCAACGGGCAGGGATCTGCCATCCATCCTGGGCATAGGCAGCTCCAATAGGGATACACAGTCCATTACAGTGACAGAACCATTACAATGGACAAAAGGAGAGGAAACTTTGCTTTGGCATGCCACTTCCTAGAATTGCCTCATGGTCACTTTTTTAAATGAGTTACAGCAAATAGCCCTCATCCACGTCGTACTGGTAGAAAACCACACAGCCAAAGCATGAAGTCTTAAAACAGCATGCTGATTTTATTTTTTTTTTCAATTTCAGACCCTGTTTCTGCTGAAGGATTCTTTGTGAGACTCTCTATTCTTTCTCTCTTTCTCTCTCTAACTCTTTCTCTCTCTCTTTCTCCCTAACTCTTTCTTTCTGTCTTTCTCTAACTCTATCTCCCTCTCAGCCATGTAATGCTGTGGAGTTTGTTTGGACATGCATTTGGAGAGCAGGTGGTGAGCTGAGGGGCAATGAGATGACGGACCTCAGAGACAGCAGATAGTGGAGTAGCATCACGCTCTCTTGCTATCTCTCTCTCTCTCTCTCTCTCTCTCTCTCTCACACACACACACACACACACACACACACACAAACACTCACTCACACACGCACACACACACACACACGCACGCACGCACGCACACACCCAATCCTCCTGCTTCTCGCCTCCGCCGGCCTACTGTACTGTACGCAGGCTGCCAACTGGGCCAGCGCAGTAACCTAGCAACATGTCTGTCGCCACACTTTATCAGTAAGGCGCTTTGTCATTTCTTTTTTTGTGGGGGGGAGTGAGTGTGAGTGTGTACTTTTTGTCAGTTTTGAGCAAGTGTGTCAGAAAGGGTGCATGCGTATGTGTGTGTGTGTGTGTGTGTGTGTATGCATCGAGAGGAACAGTGAATGACTGAGCGCAGATGGGCTCCAGAACAGATGGATGAATTGACTCAAGGACACTCGGTGGCCTTTTTTTTTTTTGTGCTGTTGTCATTGTTTCTTGCCACCGTGTGAGAGAGCGACTCTTCTGCGTCCAAACCACACACTGAATACGACGAGCCTACCGACTGAAATCTACTCTGCACCGCAAACAAAACTCGCCAGACAAATCTCTCTCTACACTTTGCCTCACCGTGTGCCCACGACCGAGTGCCAGAGCGTCCGCCTTCTGTCAAAGTGTCGACTGGGACAGAGACGAGCAGTGAGCCCAGACAAGAGCGCTCGGACGCGCTCGCAGCGGCCGCTGACCGGCCCCTTCTGTCCAGGAGCTGGAGAGCTTCAGAGCGCACCACTGTGGTCAGGAGGCGATGGGCTGTTAAGTGAGAGCCCAGCGGAGGGACGGACATCGCATCGGTCTGGTGACGTTTCTGCCACAAAACGGCAAAGCAACCAAATCAAACCCAGTCCTCACACAGTGCTAAAAAAGCACTTACTGAGGGGGAAGGATGCTCAGTTCTGCAGGTACATGTATGGGCTTGTCCGTGCTATGATGTTTTTACACGACAGCTTTTAGCTTTACAAAAAAAAGATGGATATTCACGTGTCCACCACATAATGTGAAAAGTAATAATAAGGAGAAATAAAATAAAAAAATAAAAACAATCACACTCCACACACAGTCTATACCGTTACATCTCAGACTCCACATCTAACACAATTCTAAAACGAATGTTTTGGAAACAGCACAAACTGTGTTGTCCCCATCATCAGGACACAGAGATGTGTTGAAAATAACACAACTTGTGTTGTTTTTAACACATATTGTGTAACAAATAATAAAGGTAATGAGTTGGAAACAACACAAACTGGGTTGTCCCTATCTGGACACAGAGATGTGTTGTTTTCAACACATTCATTTTAAGAGTGAAGCCATTCAATGATGAAACATGAAGTAGTATCATCTACCCATCAATCTCAGGGTTAGAAAATGCAAAACAACATAGAAGACTGTTTCTATAATACAACTGCAGCGACCTTGCTTTTGTCGGCGCTCTGAAGAATAATTTTACAAGAAGAAACTAAGGTCTCTTGAGGCCCAGGACACTTATTACATCTGAAGTCTGATGTAAAAAAAAAATTACAAAAAAAAAATCTGTGACTGATCAGAGAACACATTTCGAGCTATTCTCCCTCTCCCACTTTGCCTTATTTTCCCTTTAAAGCTCTTTCTCTTTTGGTCTCCGTTCCTGCTGAGTCATGCCCTTCATGCACATCTCCTGTCAGGCCCAGCACTGCAGAGACTAAATATTTATCAGCATGATGTCCACTGGATGCACCCACAGACCACTGGCCACAGGGAGACCATCGGAGGAGTCGGCTCAGTCGCAGCAAATGTGACAGGGGATGGAGAGAAAGAGAGAGAGGGAGAGAAAGAGAAAGAGAAAGAGAGAGAGAAAGAGAGGGAGAGAAAGATGAAGAGAAATAGTGTATTATTACTACTATTTCTTTTGTTACTTATATTAATGCTTTACCAATATTGCATGATCAGTCATGCCAATAAAGCTAATTGAACTGAATTGAATTGAGAGGGGGTGAGAAAAAGAGAGACAGAAAGAGGTGGGGAGAGAGAGAGTGAGTGAGTGAGAGAGAGAGAGAGAGAAAGAGAGAGAGATGGAGAAAGAATGTGTGAAACACTGGCCTCTGAACAAGCTGGTCCCAGGCTTGCTCCGATCACAAAGAAACAGTGCCCTCTATCAAGCCCTGATGCCCACCCGCGACTCGCGACGCGAACAAGCCCGGTTGCCTCTGGAACCCACAGAGCACTTTCTGCCCCCTCACAGTAAAATGAGCATGAGCATCTCCACAACCAGCATCCCATAATAATGCATACATTTACACTGACGGCATGCAGGAGGGAGGAATGCCATTTGCCGTTAAGCGACACTCCACACTGGATGGAGCTCAGGGGTGCACTTCATGACACAAACAAACGACGACAACAACAACAAAAAAAAGAAGCAGGACAACGTGAGTGTTTCACAAAAAAATATTCGTTGCGTTGAAAATTAATCCTCCTCCCAAAAGCTCCCAACAACCACGTCACACTGAGTCTCATTGAGGCTCCTGGAGTCCATCTCCGATCACACCGACCACATCCCGCGCGCGGTCCATTCACAACCCATCACAACAATGCCCACACTTGTGCTCTCCCCGGCGATTAGAATGCTTGTGGCTCATGGGGTTTCACTGAACGTCTTGTCCCCCCCCACCCCCCATCCCCACGCCCTTCATTCTGAGATCATTCTTTCCCCCACCCATACATATGGAGAACTAACATGTAAATGGAACCTTTTGAGTGGGTTTGTGAATGAAAATGCCACCGGAGAGAAGGAGCACAGAGCGGCCAGCTGAGCGCCTCCGAGTGGGTGACATCAGAGTGCTGCGCTGCGTCTTCAGATGATGCATTAGGAGATGTCAAGAGAGAACCATCCCACCCCCCCCACCCCCCACCCCCCACACACACACAAACACACCCCCCACACACACAAACACACCCAACACACACACACACATGCAACAACTATGATATTGCAGCACCCACGCCTTCTCCTTATACGTAATCTGTTAGGACAAATCAATGACAAATGGTTGGAGGAGAAAAAGGCAGGTGATTCCATATCTTCTTGCCTAATATTCTCTTACAGAGCTAGCCGTTTCCGAGTTGTGTGTGTGTTATGTATGTGTGTGTGTGTGTTTTAACCCCGATGATGACTAAGGTTAAGCCGGGCTCAGAGTGCTCCATCTCTTCCCAGCTTCTGCTACCTTGCTGGTGGGGTTGCCATAGAAACCATAGGGATAACAGCACTGCAGAGGGTGCATCTTGCTTTCATCTCAGTGATCTCACCTATAGGAGGCATCGACAATAAGCCGACCTATACAACACCCGCACGATCTAACAGATGCCTAGTGTACTACTGTGCTGTGACCAGAGGCTTTGTACATGCACATAATGCAAGCCCACAGTGTGCAGAGGCAACTTCAGAGTCATTTAGTGATATAACATTTGCAGTCAAGGTAAAGAGGAACGACCGTACGGAGACTCTCTTGAACTATGCGGGGGACTGGGAGCATATGGCCCTGGCCAACACACATTAACACCCGTCACCGGCACCCATAAACAAGTCATCAGCACCGCATCAAGCTGACGCTGCCCTGTCAGGTCCTCAGCACACCATCGAGGAGATCACACATCTATCTGCGGGAGGGGCATCCGCCGCCCCCTCAACCAGCACTTTGGCATCGACCGACACCCTGTTTTAATGCCCCAAACCACCCCACCCCCCTCACCCTCACCCTGCACCTTATGTGCCCGTCAGCCCCTGTGCCACCCACACCACTCTTTGGCCCTGTCAATCAAAAAGACTTTCAGCGTGCCCGTCTGCCGGAGCTCAGGGAACACAGTGTGGGCACCGCTGCTGTTCCGCCTCGAGCGACTTTCACTTCGCTTCGCTTCGATGAGAGGTGCTGCCTCACTCTCGAGTGCTTTGTGCGAACGTGTCAAGAAAACAGCTCTGGGTCTGTTTAGCCGTGGCCCCCAACCGCGCAAATAGTGGCTTGTCAGGTGAGCGGAGGACCAGCCACTTCTTGAAAAGACGTCCAGAAAAATACAGCGAACGTCACACGCACAGAAGGTGGTCAGTGCAAAAGGCAAGTGTACTCAATGCAATGACTCACGACTGAGGAATGTATGGCCACATCACTGCACTGGATTTACAATCTGGGCTTGTGGACAGTAGATTCATTCATTTCCATGCCGCATACATTTGAATGTCCCCAGACAAATTGTCAGGAAGTGAGGCAGGGTAAAGATTAGGTGGGACACAGCTCACCGCCAGATACAGCCCGAAGCCCTCTCACACTCTCTTTCTCTCTCACACACACACACACACACAGCTCTCATGTCCAGCTGCCTCCCATCTCCGCAGCCTTCCGAAAAAACACCCCCTTGACGTCGTCCTGCCCTCTGCTCTGTCCAGTTCCCACCACCCCACCTACTGACTGGTGGCACTTTGCGCCGGGCACCCGAACACCCGCGTTCAACTCTCAGCTCTCTCGTCGGTCTCCGCACAGACACTCAAACTACACTCACCCAGCTCTCACCCAGCTCTCTTTCAGCACTCCAAAGTACACCCCACCCCACCACCTCGGCCCAAGTTAATTACTGACCGCTGGCGTTGTGTCTTTGTGTGAGTGTGTGTGTGTGTGTGTGTGTGTATGTGTGTGACTGAATGAATCCGAAGCAATAACTTGCTAACGATTCACAGCCTGCCATTATGCAGCGCCGACACACGACTTGTCATCACCTCAGCCACAGAACGTCCCGCGCTCCAGTGCTGGATCTTCCCTTCAGGGTGGAGATGGCTCCCTCGGCCCCGACAGACAGGGCTACAGACAGGGCTACAGACAGGGCTACATACAGGACTACAGACAGGACTACAGACAGGACTACAGACAGGGCTACAGACAGAACTACAGACAGGGCGACAGACAGGGCTACTGACAGGGCTACAGACAGGCCCCCGTCGCCTCAAAAGTCGCCAGACACCGAGCAGGGGCGTCCCCCAATCTCTATCTTCATAAAGGCCAGTTCAAACCGAAGATTCGCGACGGTCTGAGACGGTTGCGGAGAGCAGTTGCGGCGGTGTGAATCAAAAGTTGCAAGCAGTTGCAAGCAGTTGCAAGCCGTCGCTAAACATTCAACATGTCAAATCTTAGTTGCAGAGTTTTAGAACGTCGCTGGTTTTTAGAATGTTGCAGCTCGTCTCGCCTCGGATCTTGTGTTTGGACTGGCCTTAAAACTTCTGAAGACCGAGCTCTTCAGAAAGCACCTCCTCGCCTAAAGCGCCACCAACAACTGGACACAACACACTGCATCTAGCTCTTACCACTGGACTACCCCTCCTCTAGAACTGGCACTTGATCCTATGCGAGGAGCACGTATTGCGTGTTGCTGCACTGACCATGTCCATGTCACCTTAATTGTTTCTTTTTTTTTTTTGTAAGTCGCTTTGGATAGAAGCGTCAGGTAAACGACTAGATGTAAATGTGCAAATGTAAAGAATGATTCTTTTTAAAAGCGTGATGAAAAAATGCTAATGCCGCGCCTCCATGCTTTTCACGGACGAAGCCGATGAACACCTGTGGCTCATCAAATGCTCAGTTCTCCTCATTTATGCAGGCAGGAGTGAGTTTACAGTGACAAAGCTTGCAGCGCAACGCTCCAGTAAGGCAGGCAATCTCTCTTTCTCTCAGAGGTAATCCTGTTCTCCCCAATGAACGTAACACTGTAGTAAAGATAAAAGGATTAACGAATGAATGAAAAAAAGGGCATAGTGAGATTCCGAGCATGCAGTGGGTTGTCACTGGAAATATGAGAGGATGGATGTACTTGAAGATTCTATGTGCAAACAGGATAACGACTCATTGCTATCGTCGCAATTTCAGTCTCCGGCAACCTACTGACTGAGGTTCTATAAACTGTGCATCATCCATGCTTCAAGCACAGCCGCGCCCTAGCAGATTTCTGCTAGAAAACTAAATCAAGTTCCAATCAATGGTACATTCCAACTGTGCCGCCATGTCACACTAGTCCATTTTGAGACAAACCCCTCTGCAGTGTCAAGCCAGTGAACACACCAGCGTGGTTATGCTTATAGAAGGGATTTAATAGCATAGATTGCACATTCAAACCTGGATCCCAATAATACAAAACAGAACCAGAATCATATACATCATTAAATAATTTTAATATCTCTCACAAGAGTTATGACAAAAAGTTTATGATAAACATAACATGTGCTAAAAGTGACTTTCAAACAAATGTTTTATACCACCTAATAAACTGTATATAAAATACAAACCTTGACTGATTTATGTCTACAGCATGAGAGTTCTCCACATGCTCAAGGTTTCAGATCCAAAGCAAGCGTTTGGATCCTGACTCACATAACTAGATGATAGAATATGTGTGGAGTGACTCAGATAGATAGGCAGGCAGAGATAGAGAGAGAGAGAGAGAGAGACAGAGACAGAGACAGAGAGAGAGAGAGAGACAGAGACAGAGAAAGCAAGAGAGAGAGAGAGAGCAAGAGAGAGAGAAAAAGGTTCATTCATGGACTGCAGAGAAGAGGTCAACACCTTCTGTGTGCTTTAAAAAAGTGGTATAAGATTAGAACTGAAACTCAGCATTGATGGGTGAGATGCAGCTATGATATCTGCGAAAACTGTTATCAGACCAACAAACAACACCTTGTTTACGTAAACACAAACACAGGCGTACACACTCACAAACACTTGGTGGTTTACATAACCATAAAGCATAGCAACTGAATGTTTCCCAATTTCCAAATGTATAAACAAATTATTGATATTTAATTTCCATTTCAGTTAACTGAAGAAATCATTACAACCATATCATGGAACAGTAAGCCAGTCCAGAGAATTCAAAATCTCAGGACGTAGAAATTCACTTCTACAAGCTGATTATTTATCAGTTCCTAGAGATGAGGTGTCATAGAAGCACAAATATTCCATCCCTACACATCACAAAAAGCTGTTGAATTACTTGTAATCATACGATGATCAATTTAACACAAATCAATCTATTTTAAAAAGCTCACAAAAGACATTACTGAAACAATACACCAGACACAAAAACACCAATTACCTGAACATTACCGGGAAAACTGAGGATGCAATACTCAGCTTGGGTTCAAATACATATGATCCTATCTTTAAATGTGTCTGTTTTTTATTGAACTGCACTGATATAATTATCTTCTTTAGCTAAGATTGGTTACTAAAACAATTTAGTTTTATGTCCACAGAATGGAATGTCATATTTTGACAAACCTCAATTACCTCAAATGAAAATGCAATTCTTTATTTTGGAATGGAGTGTATGCATCTAATTTAATAAATGGTGCCATAAACTGTAAATGCTTGCACTCACTTTGTTAACCAGCAAAGGCTGTTTTATAGACTGTTGAGAACACAAATCAAAAACTGTCAGTTTGTTCCTGTCCAGTGTGTTGGATCTGGCCATTTCCATTTGTACAACAACAATACCAATCAAATACTATTTTCATGGTGTTCCGTACACATTTATATATAACAGAACTAATTTTCTCTTTTCAATATCATCACATTTTCATTTGAATTAATCCAAAATGTCATTTATCCAAACGATATTGTACTTTCTACATTACCGGATGATAACATTTAATTTGCATGACCATAAATTACAACAATAGTTCTAAATGATAATTGGGAATTTCATTGATATTCTGTTTACAGATTTCAGCTATTCTGAAAGTTAAATAAAGGACAATTATGACAAAACAGATATGACAACAGTAATGTTAAATTAGTAATGGGATCTTTAAATTTCCACTACCTTGCCAATCATCGTCAGCTCCCAGAGTAATACTTTCCATATAGACGGTTTCCTTTCATTGAACTGAGTGAATGCTTAATCTCAAATTTAGTCATTTCAGAAATATTATAGCAGGCATTTAACAATTTGTTTCGTTCTGCATGACTGTAAGATTTAATTCTATAATATTTTAGTTATCAAGCCTATTAATAGATTCAGTGACATTGCAACTAATATACAGTACATGGGAATCATATCAAGTCTGCTACAGTGATATAAAGTAATGTTTCTGGTTAGATAAATATAATGAAGGATTTGAATGAAATATGATTATATCAGACTTGTTAACCCATTGCCTTCATACAGCAATCATTAACCTAGAAGGCACCACAGGGGGAAAAAACATACAATCCATCTGTGGTGCCAATGCCCCCTATTATACTTAGTCCATGTTACAAAGCATACTTCCTCGAGACGTGCTGTCAGGCCCACCATCAAATGTTCGAAACAGTGCAAAGACGACAAGAAAGCACCCAAGAAGGTAAAGACCTCTGCATCTGTTCCTTATACAAAAGACGACCAGAAAATGTTGTCCAACCGACTTTATTTGTTCAGGCAAGCATTAAGAAAAATCCTATTTACAAAGACAGCATGTACCACAGAGACTGGAGACTGTAGTTATGCCATTTCCAACATAATCAGCCATTAAACAATTAGTCTGTCATTATTCAACATATTTAATTTGATCAATACTCCGGCCATGTTAAAAAAATGCATTGAAATAGTTTCAAACTTTTGCAAACAAGTTTCCTCAATACACATACTGTATATCTAGTCTATCTGGATAAGTAGTTCAACATGTGTGTATATTCTCGCTGGACTCTTTCAGAATGCATTGTAATGTGATAAAGTTTGCACAGAATTTTGTTCTTGAAACCATGCAAAGTTACAAACAATGCAAAAACGTTTTCAAATAATTTCTAAAGTAATTTTAAAAAGAAAAAAAAGATGATAAATGCACAGCGAGCAGCAAAAAAAAAAAAAAAAAAACATAATCACAAATGGATATTTCTTGTACAAAATGTTTCTTGTAAAAATACAAAAAAATATACATGTTGAACATGTCTCTAAATGCACTTAATTGCATGCTCCTGTCATGATTGGATTAAATGTTAAGATAGTATGCTTGTGCTTACTTCACTTAACCAGATTTTATTCAAACTGAATTTAAGGCAGAATTTTTCAAACTTAATGTCGACTCTCAGTAGCCAAGACACTTTATATGAACAGACAGCAATGTGTCATAGTGCTTGATCAAAGCTTATCACAGCTTAACATTGTGCGATAGGCCTAGTGGACATTATGCTGATGCAGCCAATAGATGCAGGTTTTAACACATGGAGTCTAAGGCCACGTGGCTTTAAGATGGTGGCCTGCTTTTTTTGGAGCTGTACTAATGCAACAGAATAATGTTTACAAAAATAACATTCCCGTTTGTCATATATATTTCCTGTTTACCTGAGGCAAACTTGGATCATGTTCTCAACATTCAGAATAGGTACATTACAAACGCACTGTGTAAAACAAACTTTCCCAATCTGAGTATTCATTTTGACCCATGCGCAATGCGACATCCAAAACCGATTGCGCACGCTATTCTGTCAGTGTCTCGGTCGGCCTACATTAAGTTAGTTGTTTGCATCATGTAATTATAATCAGTAACAAAACACTAATTTAACCAGTCATACAAATTCTATCTTACAGCGTAATGTTCCAATCAGTGAGCCTAATTAGTCTAATTGACTGCTGTAGGCCAGATTTGCGTAAAGCGCACACCATTTCTTACGCATCTGTCAAATGTTGCTGCCGTGACAACAACATACTCAACAAACCCATTTAATACATTGTTGACTGACGAAATAATAACATACAATTTTAATATGAAACGACATGGTTCGTAATCTATTAAATATAAGTAAAGGAGAGCACACAATTTATTGCTTATTAATTCTGTGCTGTCGCTACACACACTGCAAGCAAAATAGGGGAGAGGCTTGTGGGGCGTAGGCTATTCCTCCACCATGGCCGCCTCTTCCACATCAAGGCTGTGGCCATCTTAACTCAATCTCCATGAACTGAGCTACAGTGTAAATACATGCGAGGGCTTTCATTTAATATAGGTTGCAGCGCTGCTAGAGAACACCTAAAACGTACACAATTACGTCAGACATTTTGGGGACGCATTGACATTTTGATGACTGTCTGGGTCAAATCTAATTGTGACAAAAATACCCTTGTTTCAACAACAGTATCTCAGTCTCCCGACAGGCCAAGCCTTCACAAAAACACCCCGGCCGAGACTTGCATTTCTTACAGCCTATAGCCCATCTTAACCTCAGACTAAGGCCTACATACTGATACGTTAGCAAGCCTACTAATACATTACACCCCATCACCGAACCCAGGCATGTGCATGGAGGAAGTACATACAGAGAGGAATCACGTGACCACCAAGGCCTAACCATTTGCCATGAGGTCACGCACTGAGAACCCATACCGCATGGGCTAAAACAGCCGTCGAACATGAATCTGACATATCAGCAATCAGTAGTCTAGAGACGTTGATTCACGGCCCAGACAAAATGTCCTGTCCAACAATTTAATACGACGTACCATCGTTGTTCTAAAGCAGGCTTTTTTTTTCAATAGCAGTGCAGTGTCTCATAAACATGAGTGTAAAGGACTACAATCGCACACATGAATGACACATATGGATAGCCTACAAGCAATCTCGATGTACAGAAAAAAAATCCACATTTCATGTTTTTAATTAGCTTTACATTTTACGTGGCCTTTCACTGAATGGTGGTCAAAAGGCTAAGCGTATTAGGCCTAATATTCTACTACACGCCTACAATATACATGTCAGAATTATCAACGACATCCTATTGCTCATACACAGTACCCATTTAATTATCTACGACGTTCAAATTACCACCAACAATATAAGCGTAAAAGGCCACATCATGTTTGGAGAGATCTGCACTGGCCTAACTCTTGCGTAAGCAACGGTTTGTTGTAAAGGCAGCTGAACATAAGGTATACCGACAAGCTTGTTTACGTTGTGCATAGAACATGATTACCCTACGAATCCTTATGTTAAATGCTTCTACATGTCATCACACAGCCAGTGTCTTACACAGGGGCAAAGACACAGCGACTAATTCCACACAGGCCGACAAGACGTTTTGCAATAGGCCACAGCGAAATACAAGCAAGAAGGCTGCAAGATGGTAAAGGAATACATGAATTAAGCAATAACATTACCTTAGTTTTTTGGGAACAGAGTAGTCTACCTCAATCACCTTCCCATGTAATTCAACTTTTCCTGAGGGGGGAATGGAACAGACAGTATCATTAATCATACGTAACCTAATGTAACATTTTTAACAGGCCGACTGATAGGAATTTACAGAACTGCAATGTTCACATTGTAGCAGCTAAATTTCCTCCTAAGCTACATACAAGTGCATTGCTGTGGTATACCATATGATGGAAAACGTGAACTTGACTAGATTACTGTTGGAACAAATGACGGCATAGGCGTTTAGTTTAACCATTCAACACTTCAGAGCATGGCTTCAAGGTGTGTAACGTGTGATATTCATTGGCGAGAAGTTTTGAAATCATATTTTGGAAATTCGGCGCCAAATGTTTGAGCTCATAGTTAAAAGCTCACGATGAGGAATGGGCAGCCATGCTTTCCACTCCCACAAACCACATAGCAATGAGGATACTTTTTTTTTAAAGAATGGAACATCAAAGAGGACAGATTTGTACCCACGAGAATGTGCCTTTCTCTCATATGCATCTCCTCATCATGTTTATGAAGCTCTGGTGGTGCGAAATACGTCCAGGGCAAAGTGAGGTGTTTTCCATTTTCGATACTATTATGTATGAGTGGCCTGGCGCAGCTTAGAATTGGGATCTCACCTCGTCCCCCCAGCTACCTGTTTATTAGCACTTTCCTCCGGACCCCCATCACCTACCTTCAAGACACCTCGTAAAAACATACCTAGACATCATAGGAACATGGATATGACACATTCTTTCCAGTTAATACGGTCGGTTCTTTTCAATAAAATCAAGATAAAAAATAACTGAAAAATAATTATGCCTACCCGAACATCAGACCATCCCATACATTCCTATGGCTGATTGGTAAGAAGCCCCATTCAACACATAGAATGTTTCTAAAATAAAGGTGAAGAGTGTTTCTGCTGGGCACTGCTTCGCTTATCACTTCGCTTGTGCATAGTGCTGCTATATGATTTGAAATTTGCACATATTTGCGTCCATCGTATCTGTGAGAACTCGAGCGCTGATGTAACGGCGCACAGTCCCGAGCGGAATACTGGTAAGGTAATCACAATTACTTTGCTTTTCTTTTCCAATTATGCTCAGAGGGCTACAAACGTGAAGACTCGATAAAATGCATTACGGTATTGTTATCCTTAGAGCTGAAAATGCACTTACCAGATAGAGTTTCAATTGCTTTAATGGCCCAATTTTGATCGGGGAAGTCCACAAAGGCATAGCCGGATTTGAGCAGGACCTGATCGGCCACTGGAAGCTTCCTCTCACCAAAGAGCTGCTTCAAGTCCTCGACGGTGACCGAAGGACTCAAATTCCCGACATATAGTTTGTTCATGATCTAATAAAATCCTGGTAGAGAAGTTACGGTGGAAGTAGTGAATTCGAGAAAATATGAAACAATAAGAAAATAAAAAATAAAATAGAAAATTCTGCTGAAAAGCAGCAATCACCCCCCAGATCCAGTCGACCCCCAGCTACAACTCGGTTCCTGGTCAAACTCTTTTTACTGGGATTGAAAAAAGTGTCGTTACGACGCTACTCTGAAGCCAACAAGCGCCGCCTCTAAATAAAATCGCTCTTATACATCAGAAAATTAGTTTGAATGTGTTTACGGAATACAGCATCATATTATTTATGTAGGGGCACGCGTAGCCTATTTGTGACCAAAGACATCAGAGTGTGAAATTGAGCTCTGTAGGGCCTACCTACGCTATGGAAGTTCATTCAAATCATGCCATTGAGGAGTCTCTCAACCAGTGGTTGAACAAGGTAAGAACTGAACTGTAGGATCCCGTAAATTTGGACTTCGGCTACGATACATCTCGATGGGATAGGCTATAGCCTAGACTAGCCTACAACGTAGGGTTGTGAAAGAGAAACATAAACGCAAGGAAGGCCTATTCACTATCAGGCTCTTCATGGAATGTGATGACAGCTCATATTTACTGTCCACATAATATCTTAAACATAGTTTAGAATGATTGAGACGCCGCATATCTCTAAATTCCCAAAGGTTTTCAGGACCATTGAAAAAAAACTACAACCTTATTTGGAATCATCACACCCCCGTAGTCTCTTCAATCGATGTATGACATATTGAAGGGTGAAAGGATTATGTCCATCCGAGGTCCGAGCGCAGAGTATCTGTAGTTTACAAGCCCTATGCAGTGGGGAAACTCGGGGAATCTCCTTAGAGAAGGGCACGCCCACACAGCCTATGGAAAAGGCGCATCTAGCCTACATTGAATGATTTCTACCGTTTTAGGGCCATCTTGTGGAGTGTTTGAAAGGCGAGCAAGTAAATCATATTAAAATATAAAACACCTTTACGCCCATGGTTTTGCAAACCGTAGCCACCTGCCCAACATTGACTTTTTGATTTAATTTATTGTCAATCAGAATGAGGATAATGTCTGTTTATGTACCCTAATAAAACTCTATGCACAGGCAATGACATACTTGATGCTACACAAGACATACGCCGTTAGAATTCGTTGTGACTTATTTGACTGCAATTTAAGAAAGCCTATAGGCCTACTATAATTGCGCATTCTGTTAGAGCAGTCGTGACTAAAATACGTCACTTACCAGGAGCTGTTCTTGGTGTCATTACGGGCCTACAAAAATATCAGCATTACCTTCTCTAATTTATTAGGCATACTTCTTCCAATTAGCTGATTGTAAGTAGAGTAGGCTACTGGACAAGTCAAAAACGATTTGGCTATCCTTTCCTCTGATTCCTGCTCTGCAAAATCAGTAAGACTTTGATGACCGGTTCCCTTGATTTCCAGAGATATTCAGAGCACAATTAGCAATGTCTTGTTTACCTTGAGAAATTACAAAAAGTATCACCACCCTTTCCATGAGATTATTATTGACTGAATTAATACAGCACCGCCTACTGGCCACAAATATATTTATCGAGTTCCTTCCCTACATCCATTGAACAGAAAATTCTGAATATAACCAGTTTACTCTCAGAAGGCAAGCATGCATGACCTTCGTTTTAGTTCATGTGTACCAGCAGCATGCGATGCAATAAAAAAAATCTGTTAATTGTGGGGAAAATGAAAAAAATAAATTCAGTGTCGTGTTAATCTGTATGCAGTCGTCAATGGTCACATATGAATAATTAAGTTTCTATGTAATCACCCTGTATAAGTAGATCTTTCTACACCCTGAAACCAGAGACAAAAGGACACCAATAAACTTGGGTAAAACGTGTAAAGACGCAGTTTATTCTGTGAATACAGGCTACATGAAATATATATACACATTACAAACGGGAGAGCTGTAGGTTGTGTGCTCTCTACACCTTCACAGAAGCCTTACATTACAAAGGGAAACCAGTTCCATGAGACATGAGTGCAAAAATTCAGCAATTCAGTTCTGATGTCACGATTGGAACTACATGCGCATACTCTGATACATAAAACGATAGCATAAAGTTAAAGAATGAAACCTAACACCAAAAGTCACAGACCACCACTGATCCTTTCTGGGTAAAGCAACCATCACCACATTATCCTTTCTTTCAGTAATGACCTGTGGTAGACAGAAAAAGGGGGGGGGGGGGGTAGAGTATTAGTTATACTTAGGCCAACTAAAAGGTGGCAATTTGTGATTGAAGTATACGGAGATAAAGCACTTAAGTGGTAAATAGTTTCGTTATACTTACGGGGAGAGTAAGAACGCGAGCGAGAGCGGGATCTGTAAGCCCCTCGGCCGTAATAAGGAGATGGGGACTTCCGTCTACTTTAAATTAAAAGAGGAAAAGAAGAATGTCAGGTTTTAAGCATCAACATAACTTATCTTTCATTTTCCAGAGCAATGTGGGCCGGGACATTCACACTGAGACAAAGCATAACCAAATCAATATTCCTCATGCTTCCTTCCGTCTTACCTGTAAGATCTGTAGTCTCTGTATTCTCTCTCTCTATCGTCATAACGATCATATCCTCCTCCTCTTCGTTCCTCTCGTTCGTACCCACGTTCGTACCCGCGGTCGTACTCGCGTGAAGATCGTGACGATCGCGAAGACGAGGACATGCTGGGGGCGCCACTGCAGGATGGAACAGGTGGTTAGTTCAACGCCGTTTCTATGCAATGCATATGTCCAGCTATGCATTTATTTGTCAAGACGTTACAGTGTAAACTGACGAAAATAGGGAATAAAAATAACAGCAGCTCCATGAACATATTAATCCGATTAGAAATGGAATAACGGCTCAATCAGAATAAAAATGCCTCATGTAAACTCCTCAACCGATTGGAGTCGGATTTTGCCCAATCCGACTACTGTTCCGAATTTGATGAATTGAAAAAATTATGAATTGACAGTACTCCAGTTGTAATTTTTTTTTTTCTGTGCAGGTGTTCCAAACAATAAGGCACAGTGATGTCAACACAGTGGCAATATAACTCAGAGCTTCTACATTGTTAAATGTGTATTCCATGTAAATGCAGGACTTAAACAAATTGATTTAAACAGCAATTGGTTTATTTAGCTTTCATTTTAATTAGATTATTTTATTATTAGATTATGAAAAATCAAAACTCACTATGTGGGCCTTCCCATGTATATCCCGGGGGTTGGGGTGTGAGGTCTTTTTGTGATGGAGTAGTCAACCCTGATCCTGCGACCATCCAATTCCATTCCATTTGCACGCTCCTTTGCCTGAATAAGAACAAGACCATATTTAGAAAAATAGCACACCAAGTCAAGGAGCTTCCTCGATTTAAAAAGAATAATTAACAAAACAGCTCTTACTATATGCTGTACCTAAATAAAATAAATTAATTAAAATGAAACTATTGTAAACATAACACACCATTCAGTAAGTCGTTTAAGCTACATTCATGTTAAGTTCACCGCCACCAACTTTTCCCAAGACTGTGAATGACTGATGATTAGAGCATTAGTCCCTACACCACATGTGTGATAACAGAAAGCAGCCACACCAAACCAAACAAACAAGCCCCACCCCACAATAAATTTTCAAAAAAAGTCATCATTACCAATGCGATTACCTCTCTGGAATCTTCATTGGCCTCAAAGTAGACGAAGGCGAAACCCCTGGAGCGGCGCGACTGCTGGTCGTAGACAATGCTCACGTCGGCCAGCGGGCCGTACTTTGAGAACACCTCGCGCAGGTCCCGCTCCGTAGTGTAGAGACTCAGGCCGAACACGCCGAGGCAGTTGTTGGGGTCGGGGTTGGCCTGAGAGACCGCGACGAGGGAGACATAAGATGAGATGTGAGTGACCTGAGCTCTTCCATCATCAGTGAATGACCTAAGCTCTTCCATCATCAGTGAGTGACCTAAGCTCTTCCATCATCAGTGAGTGACCTAAGCTCTTCCATCATCAGTGAGTGTTATCTGGTTTGAACAATGCTTTTCACAGTGCAGCAACTATCCATAACACTAACAACTGATGCTGTGGACATTCCGTGCACTTCCTGTACTAGTGAAAGAACACTTCTGTGTACGTCTGTTTTCTCTTCAACAAATTATCAGGGCATCTTTTTAAGTCACGCTTCTAACTCTGCGCTACAAGTGGACGAGCGGTGAGGTGCATTGGTGAGCGGGGTGCGTGTGGAGGTCTTACCCGGAGGTGCATTGGTGAATGGGGGTTTTGGGGATCCCTTACCCGGTTCCCGATGTGGCGCCGGCGGTTGGACATGGGCGAGCGGCTGTGGCTGCGGCGGCGGCCATACTCCCGGCTCCCGGAGCGTGAGCGGCGGCGGCGAGAGCGAGAGCCAGAACGAGACCTGCTGTAGTACCGGCGGGAGCTCCGGTGAGAACGAGACCTACGACAAGGCAGAGAAGAGGGACAAACGTACTGTGAGAACTGCGGACTGATGATCTGCTACAACCAAAACTCAACATTTCACTTGCATTGGACATTTCTACAAATTCTAAGATTGGCCTTCAATTGGTTATGTTGACACACTGCACCAGAAGTGTACTCAAATGAACACTCATCTTAAAGTGAGATCAGGAATTAGGGTTGATGGTGAATAATCAATGATCAATTAATTGTCTTTCAGAAATGAGTCCGAAGAATTCCAAAACTAAATGAATAATCATGAAGGTCTCACATTTTTAATACAGCACAAATCACGCTTGGTGGAAAATCAGCACGATACGATTGGCTTGCTAAATGGGCACTGCGCTCTGTGTACTCGGGACCTCAGTCCCATCTGTGCGAGCATTTTCAGCACCCGGAATGACAAACCCGATTACCCTCACATCTCACCCCTAGAATATGCAGATATGTTCATTTTATAATCATTATAAATGAATTGCTGCAGCTATCCAACACAGATAAAGCCTGCAATAGTCTATGTTCCATTGCACAGCCTTAAGTCGCATAGGCTACCGCTACAATCACCAATAAATAAATTGCTGTGACTCAAATACAGCTTAAATCCAGTCAATTAAGAAAATTCCTGTAAATTTGCAACCCTAGTATCAGGAATGGACACATTCTCTCTCATGGCAATTCTACTCATCACAGCAAGAGCATGCAACACAAGTAAAATCATCGCAACCAACTCTTATCAGCCGAACCCCAACCAAAACAAATCATGGAATTACCCAACACTGACTACAGAACCAACATACAGGCATGCAAACTGGTCAGGGGTGAAAAAGGTGAGACTCTTCTCCGAGCCTCCGAGCCTCCGAGCCTCCGAGCCTCCAACCCCCCCCCCCCCCACCGGAAAAAACTAAAACAAAAAATGGAAACATCCCCCCCCCCCCCCCCCAAAAAAAACAAAAAAAAAACATAAAAACAAATCTTCCAAAGTGTGAGGGACCCGCTTTCTTTCTTTCTTACTATCTCTCTCTTTCTCTGTGCTTATGTACTTATTATGTACTTATTATGTACTTATTATGTACATTTCTGATGATTTCATAGGCCTAATGGACACTTATCAGAATAAGGAAAAGTCTGAATATTTGTTGGACCAAACCAGGTAATCAATAATCTTGCTTGAGACACACACTATTTCAAACTAATATAATTATATAAAATAGGGTAGATAGGCTTTAATTTTTCAAATTGTTTTAAAACGTTTTAATATGCAGCCTAGGCTACAACAGATTGTGTTTTTTAGGCTATATTGTGCTAGTGTGTTTAAACAACCAATAAAGTTATGTGAACTGTCTTCATATAAACTGTAGGCTACCTGTAGGCACAGACTAGGCTACTGATCAGGGTCCTCCTGTAACTCGACAATCAAATGTAAAATTAATTTACGGCTTATGAACTCGTAATGATCCGGGTGTTACTGAAAATTGTTGCAAGTCACACACATAACTCAAGCGGTTACGTGCGTTACGTGTGCTCCGAAGCAGTCGCCACTTGTTTTTGGCTACGTTACGAATCATTTGAGTTGCATATCTTTTGCGTAGGCTTTGCGTAAGGTCTATGCGCAGTGTGCTTCGAGTAACAGGGCCCACTTTCTTAAAGACAGCATTATCATGTCAATCAACTACGTCTCTGGACAAAACGAACCAGCCCAGTTTATGAGCATTTAATTCAACTGTCACATTAGCCTTTGATATAGGCTACTGATAAAGTCTGCCTATTTGCTTCACCTTTTGCCGATCTAGATGGTTCAAACTGCACGCATTCTTCATCAAAAAAACTCGTTATGTCTACATGTTTGTCTAATTTCGCTAACTTTCATCATTAAAACAACCTATGCTACGTTGCTACACTAATCTCAGCGTCTTTTTCTAATAGAAGTTGAACGTTTTAACTAGCCCACCTGTGAAATCCCTCGGCATCTCTTCTCGCCAGAATCACTATATTCCACCTGACATCTCAGACGCATCTATCTGCGCTCACAACAGAGGCTATACTTGGCGTGCGCTTTCTGTTCGCGTTGCGTCTTTGTCAACAATTAGCTTCCACTAATGTTTATTAAACGCATAGGGGCTACATTCACGCATCCCTTGCTGATCAGACACGTTTTAAATGCGGCTCTAGAAACACCTCAAGATGCGTTAGCGTCTTCGCATGATTTCTAAACTCAGTTGTACATTCAATTCACCTTGACCCCCCCCCCCCCTAAATATTTTCTCATCGGATCTGCACGAACCATGTAAGTCACCTATTTTTGATTCAAAACGGCGAATTTCGCCGAAAGGTGAGGAGTTTGCATGCCTGAACATACCGACAGAGTGAACCAACAATGACTAAAATCAGCCTCTGGATTTTGTCAGTCATCAACTTGAAGCTTAGCAGACCACTCAATCTGGGCTGGTGTATAGAAATTGCTGTATCCATGCACTGAACACCCCATAGCTGATGCAGTGCAAGCAATACCCGTAATTTCCCGACTATAAGCCACGGCTTATACATTGATTTTGCAAAATTTCTTCCACTAAGAGGTTAATACAGGGGGGCAGTTAATATAGTGTTAATATGGTTTTGTTTCTTTTAACTGGCATAAAACACTGTCCTGCGGCTTATACACAATGCGGCTTATATGCGGGAAATTACTGTATAAAGGCTAGTTAATGGTAAAAACATGGCCAGCCATGGTATTCGAATCTGCAGGTCCCAATGAACTCTGGAACAATTGGCACAAGCTTCATTTCCTTCATGAGAAATCCATTAACTATAACCTACCATCACAAGTCCAACTTCAGTGAACACTTACAGGACATTAAAAACAATTCTTAACATTCATTTCCAAATTGAGTTGCAGTACTCACCTAGACCTCGACCTGGAGCGAGAGCGGGATTTCGAGCGGGAGTGGCGGGAGTCCTCCTTCGAGTGGGCAGGGGAGTGTGCTGGCGAGCGGCTGGCAGATTTACCAGAGCGCCTGGGGCTAACACTCCTAGACGCAGAGCGGGACTCCTGGATTAACCATACCAACATGAAATTAGACCCAGGAACACATGCACAACCCATGATGGGTAAATCATCTTTATCAACATTGTCAACTATTTAGACAAGTTAAATCCGTTGACTTTTGCTGAGTGTGTGTTCTCAAAATAGAATTTAAAATCATCGTTACACTTAACAGGTGTTTCCATGAGACTAACATTAGTCAAACAGATGTGTTGTGTGCATAATGAAAAGCCACGGTATATTTAATGCTAACGTTTTAATTTTATTTATCAATTTAATGGGACTATAGTTACCCTTAGCAGTTGTGTGTAAAACAATTTGCATGCACGCATTGGATAAACATACTAATAATTACTTAGCACTGTGATCTTATCCCAGATTACTTCTGATCTTAACTTCATTACTTCAAATACATCTTTTCTTCTTTCTTCAAATTTCTGACTTCAATCCTCTTCCCCAATTTCTCACACTGCCCATAGTCTACACAGGAGCTTCTTTCCACCTCATAACAAGCATGCATTCTGAAAATTCAGCTTCACACACTCGAGCTTCAAATTATTCTGATTAAAAACTTCATATTTGACTTCTTCCACATTTGTCTTCTTCCAACTTTAACCTTAACAAAAAGAAAAGGATAAAGAATGTTTTTACTACAGACATTATTGCAACCATAAGACCCCAATGAAACTAGACATTCAGCCAATAATGCAAATGCACTGCATTTAACAGATGTTAAGCATTGCTGACGCCTTAGAGGACTACAACTCCTTAAGCCCATTATTCAGATGTTTTGTTGTTTTCCTATAGCTTCCGTGCATGTGGAGTTGGCCGCCACTGGGGAGCAAGGTAAGGTTAAACAAATTGCAACATATAAACGCGATGCTATGTACATACGAATCAGAAATGGGAAAAAGGTCACACCACAATTGTTTGCTACTGAGACATGTGTGCGCGACAGCCTGGCCTGTGTTAGCTTTACCAACCCACGCTCGCTTAGCTTATCCGAATAGCCAACTGGAATTATATCTGTAACGTCGCCAAGATAAGGAGTAGCAGGACACAGAAAAACACCGTACGAGACGATAAAATAACATCGATTTCTCCCACTTTTAAGGTTAACATTCGACTTTTCTTAGCGTCTTCGTGCACGGGGATAGCAGCTATTGCTTGTCCAGGGCGTTAAGAAATTATTCTATTGACGGTAGCGTTAAGCGTCGTTGACTAGGGAGTTTTGTCGATAGGTTCATACAAATTAACATTAACAAACAAAGGACTAAGAAACCGTAATGTCGGCTGTTGTCTTGTCGACATTGTAATATAAATGTATAACATTACGACCTAGCAGATCGATGTGAGGCCGACAGAAATGTTAGCATGCGAATCGAAGTAGCAGCTGCTAACGTTAGCTTTCTCTGGCTAGTCATGGCTAGCCAACAATAGGATAGCGATTATTTCGCGACAAGCGTAAGCAATTGCTCTGCGACGATCATGTACTTATTTTGCAATCATTCGACCAAAACCAATACAATCCGACGCACTAAATCTCAAATAACCAACACAGCCCATCATTCATTTCCAAACGGCAATATTTCAGCTTCATTTCTACACATAACTCTACGGCCTGTGAACAGCAGTTGATCACAGATAATGTTAACATTACAACCACGCTAATGTTAGCCATCTTAACTAGCCTAAAACGTTAGCTTCTCCGTCGCGAATGAATAACTGTGTTTTGGGGTAAGATCAGAAAAAATACATTTACAGCGTTATATTACTATTAAATAATTTATTTTAGCACACATACCCGGCCGACGAATTCCTTTTCGTTGTCACTCATTTTGGCAGTTGCCTTTTCGTAGGTCTTCTCAAGTAGCCTCAAGTTGCGCCAAGGTCGCGTGTGCTGCAATCTAGCTTGGGCTTTTCTACTAGGGAGAGCTCGCTCGATCTGTGTGATCCTATTGGTCAGTGACTATAATGGAGGCAGGCGACTCCTACAGGACCACGTATGGAAAGTTACTAGACCTACTACTAGTATTACTACGCTCATATTTGCAGTCCTGCAAAACAATTGTGATTTATAAATGAAGACTAACGAACGACTGAAGTGTTCAATCCATATAATAAGCAACACTTTGTATTATTTCAGTATCGCCACTCTGGTGTTGAAACACCCAAGGGCCAACAACATTTTTCGAATCATAGCTCGATGGGGACATCTGCTGGTCAAACTTGTCACACATATGGGAAAACACAATGTTTTTTCACCAAACACTAAACTCATTCATCATAGTGGGGTCATTGGTGTGGTTACTTAGAATAATGGATAGCACAATGCAGAAAGTGACATACACCAAGCCCATAACCTGTAAAACATACATTCCTACGGCAAACTGAGTGCAGGTAAAAGTATCTATGCTACAAATGATGTTCTGTAGACTGGAAAGATGAAGAAGTGCAAAGTATCACCAAGGTTAATTCAATAACAAGGCCCAATTTATTTGTTATTTTAATACCATGAGTAAGATTCTCAACACAAGCACCTCAACTCAATGCTCCCACACGTCACACGATAGCTTTAGTTCATGAGCGAGACCCTTTGCACATTGCCCATTATTTAAATTAGGGGCCCCATTGTTGAGGAGCAAAGTATGATAGTTATCCACAATCACAATGAGAAGAAATTCAAGGTAACAAGAGCACACTCCCTATCAGTTGTCAACTTCACTTTTCATCAGACCTCTTTGTTTTGCCCCTGGCTCAGCCAAAACATTCAAAGACAGAATCTTCAAAAAAAAGACATGCACTCCTCATGTCATTCCATCCTGCTGTGACATTGTCAACATGGTTTTGATAGTGTGTTCCAGTGAGGGTCATCACCAATGTGGACAGCCCTGAAGGAAAAATTGTTTTTAAATAATCGCACAAGAGTGCAAGAGGAAAGCTTTTTCAAACAGTCAAACACGTGCGCACACACACACATTATATTATTGACATTTGTCTGGGGGGAGGGGGGCATTATGATACATACTGTTTTTTTGTTTTGTTTTCCTTCAAAACGAATTATTTGCTTGTTGAGGTTTATGAAAAAAATTGAAATGTAAAGTCCCACCTTCCACTATCCATTGTTAGTGTCAGAAAAACAGGGAAGAAAACAATGACTCCCAAAAAAATGAATGAGGCCCATGATTACAATTTCTCTGGTGCAAGCAGCTTAAAAAGACCGACTGGGAACAAAAGAGTGAAATGAGATTTGGGACACCAGCCACTGCGTGATCTGCTTTTAGTGTTCTTGTTGTTTTATTTACCTTTTTTATTTCAAAATATGCTAAGGCATTTTTGTTTGGTTTTGGTTTTAGTTCATACATAGCACTATTTCATGAAGATTTTGACATCATGCTGATTCTTTGGTCCTGCTATATGTTCCTCACATATCTTTCTCTGTACCTGTCCTTCAACTTCCTTCACAGCTTGCTTGCACTGGACAGTGAAAAGAAGAAAGTAACAAGAATTCGTAGGAAAAGATGCAGGAGAGGAATTACCCGGCTTTCAATGACCTTCTGCAAGAGCACCCGCTAACGACCTGAGAGCACAGACAACTGGGGAGCGCATCATCCGAGGTTTGTCAAACAGGGCTCTTCTACAGTACAAAGAAACAGCCTCATTCTGTTATTTTTTGTTGAAGGTTTATTGTAATGTTCGCAAATGCAAAACCAGGGTGCACTGGTTCTTTAAAGCAACACAATTATTTATTTCACCTTAAAATAATGGCTTCAAACTCATTCTGATGCCACAGCGACTTCTAATATGGAGAATGATGTCTGACATTGCCAGTGCACATTTGGGATGCAGGATATTGCACAATGTGATGTTGTTGATGGGGTTTGACCCTTTTAGTCAGTTTAAAATACTTAAATGGATACTGGCTAAAAGGCAGTGAATATGGACTCCAAGGGGCATAGATATACATTTTCTTTTAAGATTTTGCTTTAAACTCTTTGTTTTCTGTTTTCAAGTTTTTCACATTTTGTTATGTTTCAGACTCATCTTATAGTGGATTCAGTTTTAAGAATTAAGTTATTTTATCTACACACACACACACACACACACACACACTCACACACACACACACACACACACACACACACACACACACACACACACACACACACACACACACACACACACACACACACACACACACACACACATACACTAGTGTACTTTCAGTGTAGCTCAACTCAACAAGCTAAATGCCTAATAATTAATTTAGCTTTGTCTGAGTAACCCCTGACTTGCTGGGTTTTTCAAAAATGCCACTCTTTGTTGTCTTCCACTCGTGCCTCATTTTACGCCTCGTTTACACACCACTCAGCAGTTTCAGGCCACTCAAAAGACTTGTTTCACCCCCGTGAAAGTTCCTTAACGGTGATGGTACAGGGCGGTTTCCTGGAGTGGGGGCATGAGCACAGGTGTGAAACCCTCATAAACTACCCCCAAACCCCATGCAGTGGGAAGGGCCTATCTTGTGATGAAAGGCTCAAAGTTATTGGGGCGCTGCAACAGACACATTTCCAGTTGGCTTTTAAGACCATCACCTCTTGATGTGTGTCTGTGCATTTAATCAGTTTGGGAGCAGCAAAATCTTTTTTATACAGCGCCCTCCACAATTATTGGCACCCCTGGTTAAGATGTGTTCTTTAGCTTCTAATAAATTCATTTTTTTTCCAAATAATATAGGACCACAATGAAAAAAAGCGTAAAATCCAACCTTTAATACAAGTGCATTTATTTAGAAGGAAAAAAATCCCACATTAAGAAATAATTATTTTACATCAAATCATGTGTGCCACAATTATTGGCACCCCTGATGTTAATGCTTTGTACAACCCCCTTTTGCTAATAAAACAGCACCTAATCTTGTCTTATAATGTTTCACAAGATTAGAGAAAACAGAAAGAGGGATCTTCGACCATTCCTCTTTGCACAAAATCTCCAAATCATCCAACGACCTGGGTTCTCTCCTCTGCACTCTCCTCTTCAACTCACCCCACAGGTTTTCAATGGGGTTGAGGTCTGGGAACTGAGATGGCCATGGTAGGAGCTTGATACGGTGTCTGGTGAACCATTTCTGTGTAGACTTGGCCATATGTTTAGGGTCATTATCTTGCTGAAAGACCCAGTGACGATCCATCTTTAGCTTTCGGGCAGGGGCCATCAGATTTTGATTTAAAATGTCCTGGTATTTCAAAGCATTCATGATGCCATGCACCCTAACAAGGTTCCCAGGCCCTTTGGAAGAGAAACAGGCCCACAGCATCACCGATCCTCCCCCATACTTCACAGTGGGCATGAGGTGCTGTTCTGCATACTCATCTTTTTGTTACGCCAGACCCACTTAGAGTGTTTGTTGCCAAAAAGCTCTAACTTTGTCTCATCTGACCAAAGCACACGGTCCCAGTTGAAGGCCCAGTACCGCTCCAGACGTTTGTGCTTATGATTTTGAGTGAGAAACAACTTGTTGGCCTGTAGATAGCGCCTGATGATTTTTTTGGAGACTTTGTGACCCCAAGATGCAACCATTTGATGCAATTCTGTAACAGTGAGTTTTGGAGATTTTTTTATTTCTCTTACCATCCTCCTCACTGTGCGTGGTGGCAAAATAAACTTGCGTCCTCTTCCAGGCTTGTTTACCACTGTTCCAGTTGTTTTAAGCTTCTTAACGATTCCTCTGACCATAGATATGGGCAGGTGTGCGAGTGGCTATTTTCTTATAGCCATTGCCTTACTTGTGAAGGTCGACACACATCTGCCTTACTTGAACAGTGTGTTCCTTTGTCTTTCCCATGTTGAAGAGAAATGGCCTCTGTGTCACGTCATATTGATAGCCCAGGGAAACAGGATGTTAAGAATTACTAATTAAATGTTCCTACATACTCTGATTGACTTTGTAAACTACTGTAGAAGTGACAGAAATGACAGAAATATACTTTAATTACATTTATTTCCTAGGAATTGTTAGGGGTGCCAATAATTGTGGAACAGGTGATTTTATGAAGAATAATTATTTCTTAATGTGGGATTTTTTTCCTTCTAAATAAATGCACTTGTATTAAAGGTTGGATTTTACGCTTTTTTTCATTGTGGTCCTATATTATTTGGAAAAAAAATGAATTTATTAGAAGCTAAAAAACACATCTTAACCAGGGGTGCCAATAATTGTGGAGGGCGCTGTATTTACATGTATAAATGCGCACACACACATACACACACACACACACGTACACGCACACACAGAAAGACATACAGACAGGTAGGCACACAGACATATGTTGCATATGCAATTACTCAGGCACAAAGGTAGTCTGTACATATGCGCACACACATCCATACGCACAAACGCACACGCACACGCCCCCCCCCCCCCCCCCCCCCCCCCACACACACACACACACACACACACACACACACAGGAACACACAGACACGTAGGCGCACAGACACCTTTATTGCATATGCAATTACACAGGCATAAAGGTAGTCTGTACATACACACACACACACACACACACACACACACACCCACAGGTAGGCACACAGACACATATATTGCATATCCAATTACACAGGCACGAAGGTAGTCTGTACACACACACACACACACACACACACACATTTTTTTTTGGTCATCAAAGCGATATGTGAAGGGGTTGTTATTTTTAAATACACTGTAAGTGTGTTGGTGCATTAAGAGAACCCTTAAATTTCAGGTTTTTGTCGAACAGTTGCAGCAGATTTGCAGTGAGGTCATATGCAACATATGCAGTGAGGTTCTCTGTAAGCTTGTCATTATTGGCTAAGCGTGGTGGCAAATCACTGGCCAACACATTTGCCACTAGTGGCAAACTTCTCATTGTTGCCAAAAGTTTGCCTCTAGCGGCCAACATGGGCAAACATCTGGCTATGTTTTCTAGTAAACTCATTTGTTTCCCACAAATCACCCCGAAGGTTACTGCAAATCTGCCCCAGACAGTTACTTTTTGTAGGGTAAGAAAGAGAAGCTGAATATTATTGTTGAGAAGAGTGGGAAGGGCTGGGTGTTTTAAATAACAAGATTATCTAGATTGAACGGATCACAATGCCTTGGTAATCTCATCACAATCGCGTCCTTGTTTGAACCATATCCATTGAAATACTAGCATAACTATTATGCCCACTGACTGAATAGCACAGATGGTTAGTTAGATAATTAGTCTTTCACATCTATCGACCTGACGTTCTCTTATGAGTAATCCAAACGCATTCCTCAGTCTAAACCCAGCTATGTAGTCCTGGACCACCAACACCACAGCACTGGCGAAGAAAGCCCAGCAGCGCCTCTACTTCCTGCGGAAACTCAAGCGGGCAGGGGCCCCTCCACCCATCATGATAACATTCTACAGGGGCACAATTGAGAGCATTCTCACCAGCTGCATTACTGTGTGGGGTGGAAGCTGCACTGACTACAACAAAAAATCACTCCAGCGCATAGCCAATGCAGCTGGAAAAATCATAGGGGAAACCCTCCCCTCCATTCAGGACATCTACACAACCCGCCTCACCCGCAAGGCACTCACAATTGTGAGTGATGCAAATCACCCCTCACACAACCTGTTCAATCTCCTGCCCTCTGGTAGGAGGTACAGGAGCCTCCCCTCCCGCACAGCCAGACTCGCCAACAGCTTCAACCATCAGGCTGTGAGACTGCTGAACTCTCTCACTCCCTCAGCCTCAGCCCGAGCCCCAGCCACCAGAAACCTCAGACTGGCTGGAGTCTAGGGATCTGACCCCCCCCCCCCCACACACACACACACACACCCTGGACTCAGATACACCAAAGGACTGTTTTGCACTATTGAAAATTGCACTGATAACAAAGAAAAGCAAATATTACCTCTTATCCTGTACTGTATCTTGTATCTTGTTATTTTGCTTGTTATTTTATTTATAATATGTGTACCCTGGAACAAGCCTTAAGCTCTCTGCACTTTATTGTATGTCTCTGCACTTTACTGTTGTTATGTCCTGTCTTCCCTGGTGGTGTCATGTTCTGTCTTGTCTGGATGTATGTCTACGCATGGGATAGCGGGGAACGTAATTTCAATTCCTTTGTATGTATAACACATGTGAAGTATTGACAATAAAACTGACTTGACTTGACTTGACTTATGTTTTTTTTTTTAAATAATCGGGATAAGCAGAAATATAATTATAAAAGTCAATACATGTATTACATAAAGGTGGTGTAACTGTACTGAGAGATGACGGTATTGATATGACCATTAGCATGTAAGAATTCACAAAACGCCATTCAAATGCCATCATTTCTACTGCTTTATTTAATTTCAAGAGAATCTAATTTATTTTGAGGTACATTTTCATTTGTGTAAACTACCAGTGCTAAACATGAAATAAATGAGGATTTTTCCTTGTTATACCATGCCACCTAGTGGAAAGAAAAGGAAGACTTTGTTTTACTTGATGATGTAGATGTAAATATAATATTTTAAAACTTAATTTTATTAAAATTGTGACATAATTAATATTACAACATATAATGTATTATTTAATTATGTCATATTTAATAAAAGTCAACAGCAGGCAGTATGATAACAGATAATTTCACTCACCACAGTTATACAAGACATTTATTTTATGAATGTCTGATACACTGGGTCCATCTCTTTGTCCAATAGGGATGCTTGGGTCTGGTTTGGGAATTATGGTTGGTTCACCATCCGCAGTAAAGGCATACCTGAAAATACAGCCATGGTTTCCTAGATTGATCTATCGTGGACCATAACAGTAATGCTGACAAACTCAGGTGCGCGCTCGCGTGCGCACACACACACACACACACACACACACACACACACACACACACACACACACACACACACACACACACACACACAGGCACAGGCACATAATATTGCATATGCAATTACACAGCACAATGGTAGTCTGTATATACACACACACACACACACACACACACACTGTGTGGCAGGTCTCACCTCCCATAGTGCATGACTGAGTTGTAATCATACGCTGTGTTGATGTAGGTGTTATGCTTTTGAAAGTTGTGTGCCTGGCCTGTCAGACATGTAAGCAAAAAAGAAATAACACAGTCTTAGTAACCAGCAATTTGTCCATAAACTCAAACATAAACATGAAATTACATGCAGAACCACCACTCAAGTTGCGTCTGGTATTATCTGATAGAACAGTATGTATCTTAGGGTGCAGGGAACCGATTGCTGACCTCTCATGATATTTTCCCACAGGATACTGACGTGGGCGTCTCGATCGGAGCGCGAGTGCTCGTGCACAAAGCTCAGAGCGTGCATGAGCTCGTGGGAGGCCACTCCTGACCACATGCAGGCCGGCGTCTGCAGGGACAGAGTCTGGGCGCCGCCAATCCTGCCCAAGAAGGACCAGCAACTGCAGGAGAACCAGGAGAGAAATGAGCACTTTGTGATGGTCGCCTAATTCTTCCGTCAAAAGAAAATGTACCATTTGCAAGACTATGGACAAGACTACAAGGCATTGTTTTAAACACAATCATGAAAGTCACATATATTTTTTGAATAGTTTAGAAACAGAAAAGGCTCTTACCCACGCTTGGGTTGAATGTCGATAAAGTGTGCCTCATGGGTTCGAGGTACAAACTTGACACATGTCTTAGACGAGATGTCCAGCATGCCTGTCTCTATCGTGATCCTGTCCATGTCATCTGAAAATCATCACCTCTCTTGATAAGCCCACTGGTCTTGTACAATATGCTTTATGTATGACTGACCCCAAAGCATACTGAGCATGGGCCATAGGAATACTTTTATCTCACAGCTTATTACGAATTCATTTTGTGATGGCAAAACTTTTTTTTTTTTTTTAAATGTACTCACCATAGAATGGAGAAATCATGTAAGGCACATAGACAAATCCATCCACTGATTTTGGCCAAAGGCAAGAGTTAGTTGGACAAATTAGGGCACTGCGTATGTTTGGGCTCGCTATGTCACCATCTCGCATGGGTTGTCCTGTAAATCCCACTCCTGTTGGAAGCAGAGAAAGAAACCTTCTGCATTCAACATTTCTGCAACAGGACATTGATGCAAGTGTAGTGCAACTTACTTCTGTTTGCCATAATGATCATGTCCATGACACTAATGTCCTCAGGGTCGAAAGACATTCCTGCAAAATTAACACAATGTGATGCAATGACTTTTACAATGACTACTCAAGGAAGCATATCCTCCTACTTAAGAATACTCTTGTAACTTTGTTCAAGACAATATGATTATTACAGAAAAGAATGATTTCATGTTTGTAAATGCCATTTTTAATATTACAGTTTGTGTCCATTGCTTACACACTAAAATTGAATGCTTAGTCCAAAGCCCCAATAAACTTCTTGTAGCATACTTGTTTTAAACACTGTGCAACCTGCAATGTCAACAAGGACTTCAGATCTGAACAGAAGGCAGGATCCATAAAACCCCCACCCTACCCCGACAACACACACAAACACACACATAAGTCTCTTTTTTTTCAATAACAATTTATCTCAATTTATTTAATTCTTCTAGTGTGTAGGCAGGTTTTGCCATAATGAGCCAAATTCTGCAAAAGGTGTGCATGCAATGGGCAAAAACGGTAATAGAATGAATGCTGTCACTTACCCGGGTATCTTCTCTTGACCCTCAGTACTGCTTCTTGTACCATGGAGGAATTCTGTGAACACACATCAATGCTAACATATATTAATCAATTAAACATTAGCAAGTCACTGTAATATAATATAACACTTTATTTCATAGCTACCTTCAAAGGAAAAGTCCAAATTTCCGTCACCGCTACAAGGGTGACTGCAAAGACGGTCCCAATCATTGCTTATTCCCAGGTTCGTATCGAACCCGTGCGTTTAAGGGAGTCACCTTAATCCTTTGGCCAATCGCAGGCCATTTAGTTCATCAGCTGCCTGGGCTCCTCTGTACCGATGAAATGATAGTGTTGAATCTGGTCTGTAATCATGCCGAGGCTGTAGTTACATGGCCTATGATGTCATATCATTTCTGCAGGACGATTGAACTCATTTTATGGAGATGGTGGATAAATAAAATGGATATTTGAAAAGGAAACTCTTGTATGAGCAATGAAACCACAAATAAAGGAAGCACAATGTTTTTGAATTAAATTAAAGATTTTTTTGATTTTTGGGATTATAAGAGTTGAACAACATATCAAAACAGAGGATACAGAGATAGTTTAGATAAATAGACAATATGTGAAATGATGATTTTTAAGAAAGTTCTGTCATTAAAGAGTCACTTCACCCCATAACTCTACCCACTTCACATTTCTGAAAAAGGCTTTCAAAATGGGCGAGACGTTCTGAAATTTGGAGAGGGAGTGCAGCACTGCTGCAACCAATCAACCATGGTGATTTCGTGTCAATCTGGGAGTGCTGCAAACATGGCTTATCACAGGTAGGCTAATCAGGGTAGCAGGTGTTGGGGCGTTTCATTCCTAATTTGTAACGACCCGGTGACGTAGTGTTGGACGAGAAGTACAGGACTTCGTCAGCATGCCAATAGCATTTTGGACCAACATGCCATGGCATGTTTCAACCTGTAGAATGCGCGGAGAGCAATATCTCCAATACAAAATCAGACGAAATGTTACTTTTGTCGGGAAACACGATTTTTGTCAATATTAATCCTGGTAATAGTTCAGTTCAACACTTATGAGTATTTCCAATCAATCAACAGATCAAAAAATATATTTTAGGGTGCAGTGACTCTTTAAAGAAATACTACTACTAGGCCTACTCTACTACTACTATAAAATAAAATAAAACTCATTTTGATGAAATTACAGCTGTACCCACATTGAAAATGAACCCCAAGAGATTTGGTCTTACATCATGTTGCTAAAAAATAGCATGTGCATTTATTAATACTAGTCTGATTGTCTGTGTACGTGAACGTCAATCAAAATAGGTAAAGATATGGCAAAGATATAAGGGGCGTATTTTATATTTCTAAAAAAAATATTACCGCAAAATTGCAAGAGCTTATAAGGTCTTTATTATACATGAATAAGGCATGCAGACTAGATATGTGCAGCAGAGCACAGCCAGTTAGCATTAATGCCATTACACACAGCCGGCGATGTGACAGTCTTTTGTGTACAAGGACCCATTAACCACATTTGTAGAGTCTGTTAATTTTTACTTTATCCATACGACTGGGGCCATATCCCTGACCCATCTGAACATTCCAGCTTGATTTTGGAACTATTGTGGGATCTCCATCTTCAGAATAGGCATACCTTGATGGAGAAAAAAAAGCAATTAATATAAGGTCAATTTTCCCTGGTATATGGAGGAATTTGTATAGTGTAAAACACACTTACATGCTATAGTGCATCAGAGATCCATAGTCATATGGAGTGTCCAGGTTATTCGTTTTGAACTTCTCAAAATTTCGCAAACGATCTGATTGTAAGGAGCAAAAAAAAAAATGTAAAGCTATGAAATACTACTAATAATGGCCGGGTTTCCCAAAATCGTTAAGAAGCTCTTAAAGGGATATTCCGCCATTTGTGGAAATACGCTCATTTTCCACCTTCCCTCGAGCAAAACAATCGATATTTACCTTGTTCCCGTTCATCCAGCCATTCTGTGAGTCTGGCGATACAACTTTTAGCTTCAGCCTAGCATAGATCATTGAATCGGATTAGACCATTAGCTTCTCGCCTGCTAGCTTCATGTTTAAAAGTGACTAATATTTCTGGTAATTTTCCCATTTAAAACGTGTGTCCTCTCAAGTTAGAAAGTGCAATAAGACCAACTGAAAATGAACCCTGCCGTTTTTCTAGGCTGATTTGACATGGAACTACATTCTCATCTGGCGTAATAATCAAGGCAACTTGCAGCTACTGGCACTACTACTGCTTGATGTCTATGGGGACTATTTTCAGATGCTGCGTACGATATCACTGCGCCTATGGTACGTTTGCAAGTTGCCTTGATTATTACGCCAGATGAGAGTGTAGTTCCATGTCAAATCAGCCTAGAAAAACGCCAGGTTTCATTTTCAGTTGGTCTTATTGCACTTTCTAACTTGAGAGGAGACACGTTTTAAATGGGAAAATTATCAGAAATCTTAGTTACTTTTAAACACGAAGCTAGCAGGCGAGAAGCTAATGGTCTAATCCGATTCAGTGATCTATGCTAGGCTGAAGCTAAAAGTTGTATCGCCAGACTCACAGAATGGCTGGATGAACGGGAACAAGGTAAATATCGATTGTTTTGCTCGAGGGGAGGTGGAAAATGAGCGTATTTCCAAAAATGGCGGAATATCCCTTTAAGTCCTAAGAACTTCTTAGGAGCGTTCTTAGAACATTCTTACAACGCTCCAAAGAAGTTCTTAGCACTTAAGAGCTTCTTAACAATTTTGGGAAACCCGGCCAATGATGACAATAATATGCACATATGACCAAAACAGATGACAGTCTTCCTTGTACATTTCCCATTGATACATTTCTATTGTACCTTTCCAGATGTTCGACCACTTGATGGTCACATAGTTGTCACGATCAGCTCGTGACTGCTCGTGCACAAATCCCAAGGCATGCATGAACTCATGGGCGGCCACACCAGATGACATACAGTCTGGTGTCTGCATAGACAGAGCTTGCCTTCCGCCACGTACTCCCAGGTAGGACCAACACCTGTACCACAGATGTTGTTTTTAAACAGTATTCAGTATTCTGATCAGTAGTTTGGTTCTAGTTCTGATCCGACGGAGAAAATGCTGATTGTTTTTTTTTTTTATTTATAGATATAGGCTATAAAACTGCTGGAGAGGACAAACGTACAGTTGCTGTCAGTTCTGCCTTTCATTGGGACTTTCTGTTAAGACTTCACAAAATATCCCAATGTCTATTTCAACGTTAATTTTAAGGTGTATTCAATGTCTTTCCAAATGAATTTGGAATATGGTGCTTTTGGATCAGTATTAGTAGTACCATATAGTCTTAATTACCGGTATAAAGAAGCAGCTGACAGCTAACAATGACCTGCTGTGTTAAGGAAAGGAAACTGTCCTAATGACATGTTGGTGATACGAACCCAGACTTCGGCTGGATGTCCAGGTAGTCCCTCTGGTGAGTCCTCGGCACAAAGCGAACACAGGTGTCTTCCTCTATGAGTTCCATGCCCTGCATGATGGTATTTTTATCCAGCTCACCTTCAAAGTTACAAAGAAAAAATGCACCGGTAAGTCCACCTTTATTACACCAAGACACGATCGTTTGACTTTGACACTTACTGTATTCTGACGAAAAAGAGTAAGCTATGTACACGTGGCCATCCACAGATTTAGACCACAAACAGCTTCTGGCAAAGCAGGTCCTTCCACCCATATTGGACACAGCTATGTCTCCCTCTCTCAAAGTTGTTCCTTCAGTTATTATAGTGGCTGAAAGGAAAAAAAGAGGAATGCTGATGTGAAATGTTGAGTTTGTGCAGAAATGAAAATGTAGACACTGTAGCTCGGCTAGAAGCAGAAAACAAAGCAGAGTTGCCAGCAACTCATGAAAATTGCACACTTAAATTCTTTTAATTCAGTTGAGTTAAAAATGGAAATATTGGGCTAAATGTTTATACTTGCCTCCTTCATACTCGTTGGCCTCAATGATTTGATCCATGGCTGTCATTTCATTGAACATGTTGTAACCATCTAACCATTGGGGGAAAAAATCAAGTAAATGACTGCATCATGTGATTAAAAAACAGTCTTGTGTTTGTAGCGACAATTACCTGAAGGTCTTCTTCGGATTCTTCTCTTCTTCTCCTTCATCTCGGAAGACCTCTATGTAAACAGAACCAATTACAACGGTTTAATTCCTTGCTTCCAAAATCTAAAATGAACAAATTTGTCAAATCAGTTTTGAGAGTTTACCTGAGTGGGCACAGCCAAACATTGCACTGCGATGATGAGCAATATTATCACAGCTCTAACATCCATTTTGATTCTCTAGTCTTTGTGCCAAGTTGACAGTCTTATATACTGTATAGTCAGCATAATAACATATTTGAAATGGTAGTTAAGCTGTCCATACCTGATAACACAAATCCAGACATCACAGACATTTGGTCACTCACTGAAGTCGTGACACAACATTACAGTCTGGGTGTAACAATAACAACACTTAGCACACCATGCAATTTTACGACGCCGTCAGCTGCAGATATGCTTCAGCATCAGCATAGTGGTGAATCGCTGATGTCTTTATTCTTAATTTGTCTGACATTACTTGTCCATTATGTGTTTTTGATATCTTTGACATCTGATGTTCCCAAACCTACAGTAAGGCCTTTGCTTTGGGCCAACTGCATTTGATCTAGTGTGGTTCATAAGCTTTAACATTGGGCCTACTGCATTTGATCTAGTGTGGTTCAAGCTTTAACATTGGGCCGACTGCATCTGATCTTAGTGCTCCTGTGTCTGCTACTTTGCTGCAAACACCAGTGGGCCTCTGCATGTGCTGCATGCGTTTCTGGGCTAACTTGATTTATCATAAACAAACCAGAAGGACGGTATGAGGTAAACGCCATACTGGGGGTCATCCACATGGTCAAGGAAGAAGGGGTGTCATCAGTTGGCGGGGTCCTGAGGCAGGATAATGAAAGGCAGATAATTGGCATCAGACAACTCACCTTACACCCAATTCTAACCACTTAGCGACAATCATCCATTATAGAAATGTCAAGAAGACAATTGCCAAGAGAATCTATATCATTGTAATGGCATTACTGACACCTAAAAAGCAGGGAGACACAAAAACTCAAGAAATTCCCAGACAATACTACTTTACTCTACACTGATTGGCTAAAAGGAGTATGCGGGTGGGGAGGCAAAGAATGTGTTTCAGGTGCATAAAAATCAGGCCCCCAGCCATAGGACGATCATCGGACGGACGATCCCCTCACCTTCTCCCTATTGTCTTGACTGTAAGCCTGAAACTTTGTTTTCGCTGTAGGCCTATATCATTGCAATACGGGGAATAATTAAGATCAACAGTCTACAGAAATCTTCTGTCTGCATTGTCTCTTTCGGAAGCCTCGTTCCAGAGTGCTTTATAGTTAAGTGTTAGCAATAATTGGATTCGCAAAGTGGAACATTTTTCCACGACACAACCCAAAATGTTCAATGTTATATTCATATTTTACACATCCAAACCATCCAAAAAAAGCATGGTTTTGTTTGAAAGGGGGTTAGGGGTGTATGGTAGCAGTGTTGGGAAGGTTACTTTAGAAATGTAATGTGTTACAGTTACAAGTTACCCTGTTTAAAATGTAATAGTAGTGTAACTATTTGAATTACTTTTTCTGAGTAACGTAACTAATTACTTTTGATTACTTTTTGATTCCTTTTCGGATTTTTTAATGATATATATAGTCCCCAAATCCATGCAAAGATTTCGCCCTTGGCCTACAGGCTGCCGAGCAGTTCTGTACAAGCGCACAAGGCAGCAAGGGCATTCAATACATGAATTAGCATCACATTTTTTGTGAGGATAATATAATGATAATCATAACACGTTTACAGGCAGGCATGTACAGTAGGCCTACGCTGATGGCGCTGTAGACGTGATAGAGCCTATCAGAAGGTCTCGTATCAAACTATGGCTGTGGAGGGAAACAGTTATTTTTACATACAATATTCTTTGCAAGGTTTTGCTGACAATATTGAGATGTAATTAAAATTGTAATTTTGAAAAATTTCAAAAGTACCTGTAATTGAATTACATTTTTTTCTACAGTAACTGTAATATATTACTGTTACATTTATTTTGTAATTAAATTACGTAACTCAATTACATGTAATGCGTTACTCCCCAACACTGTATGGTAGTCATCTACTTTGTGGCCTAATGGGCTCATCATATCAATATAAGGCTTTGTTAATTTAAGACACCTACCAATAAGCAGCATGGTAGATATTATAGGCCTACCGAAGTCTTCATATGTGAAGTTTGAGTGTGTAATACACTTAGAATAGCTTATCGGGTTTTTTGGGTTTCCCTAGGCCTATTAGCCTATATGAGAAGTTTTGAAGGAATCCAAGGCACTCTTCATAGTCTTCATTAAAAAGCTTTTAATTAAATTAGAGCTAGTTCATAATTGAACAGTTTGCCAACATGTTTCCGCCTGCAGTGGCCTTCATCAGGGCTTTAAAAAAAAAGCCTGAAAAAAGCCTGAAAAAGCCTGAAAAAAGCTTGCTTTAAAATAATAATAATAACTAGAAATGCAATTCCAAGGAATTACCAGTGCATGAAAATGCAAAAATAGATAGATAATGTAGATATGGTTACTAAGATGTAGCTAGGGTAAACATGGTGGTTGCATAGTTTACAGAGAGTTGATAGTGTGAAGGTAGACAGTAGATGAAACATTCCAGTTCTAACTTAACTAATGATTTATATTCATGTTAAAATGTTGATTAGCTAACTTAGCTAATGATTTCTAGCAGTTATGCTAAAAATGCTAATTATGCTAGCAATGGTAACTTTACTAACAATGCTAACCAGGTTGATTAGCTAACTTATCCGATGATTTCTAGCAGTAATGCTAAAAATGCTAACTATGCTAACAATGCTAAATTTGCTAACAATGCTAACCAGTTTGATTAGCTAACTTAGTTAATGATTTTTTGCAGTTATGCTAAAAATGCTAACTATGCTAACAATGCTAACCATGCTAACTAGCTAACTTGCTAGTGAGGACTTTTATTTTGAAACATTTGTTGCTAGGGTATCCATGGTGGCCACTATCAGGAAACAAGAAGTTACTGCAGTATAATCATGTTGGTTGCTATGGAAACGGTCATAAACACTTAATTTTAATGGTTGCTATGTTGGTTGCTAGGTACATGGAGGTTTCATGTAGTTGACCGGAGGCATAGTGGATGATAACTGACAGTTGGAATGGTTGAACAATTCAATAGTTGAGTAGTTTCAATGGTTAAATGATTTAATAGTGTATTATTGCAGTGAGGACTTTTATTTTGAAACAGTTGTGGACAGAGGAAGTAGTGAAACAGGATCTGTAGTCTTAATGAGATTGTATGCTTAAAGTCTTAGACAGAAGGTGCCTCTCATATAGCGTTTACGTGTCTTCTCTCGCTCCTCGATCCTCACTGATCTACATAAAGAATGATGGAGCGGCAACAATGGGATAGTCTAGCCCTTCTTCTATCTTTCTTTATGTAGATCAGTGAGGAGCGAGGAGCGAGGGAGGACATATAAACGCTGCTTGAGAGGCACCCACAGTAAATACTTTAAAAGTTGTATGTAGATAGTCTAATTAATGTTGATAGACAGAATGTTTAATGGATGTTGATAGGCAGATTGTTTAATAGATATTGATTGACAGTTTAATGGGTGGATGAGTGAATGGTCTGAAGAAGATGAATGGATAGAAGGTTGGATGGAATGTGCCTTATATTCTTGTTAAGAGAGACACTGATACAGCTCTGTGAGAGTAGTTGATACAGGTGTAATCAATTTAACTGGCTAGTCTTAAGAGAGCCAGAGAGACAGAGTAAATAATTTAAAAGTTGAATGTAGATAGTCTAATTAATGTTGATAGACGGCAGATTGTTTAATAGATGTTGATAGACAGTTTAATGGGTGGATGAGTGAATGGTCTGAAGAAGATGAATGGATAGAAAGTTGGATGGAATGTGCCTTATATTCTTGTAGAGTGGAGAGACACAGCTCTCTACTGAGAGTGGTGGATACAGATACAGGTGTAATCAATTTAACTGGCTAGTCTTAAGATCCAGAGTGTATCCTTAAAGCCTGAGACAGAGTAGATTGTTTAAAAGTTGAATGTAGATCGTCTAATTGATGTTGATAGGCAGACTGTTTAGAATGGGTGGATGAGTGAATGGTTTGAAGAAGATGAATGGATAGAAAGTTGGATGGAATTAGGAAGACTTATGTTGATACAGTTGATACAGGGGAACAGAAAATGTAGTCTCAAGAGAGCCAGTGTGCCTGAGAGAGAGAGAGGAGCTGCTGCACCTGGACTGGCCACCTGGCGTAACATTCTAATTGCTGCCGTGATGTCATAATGAGCAATGTTAAGTCTATGGGGAAATGTTTAATAGTTTTTAATTTACAGTTTAAAAAGTATAAAAGTAACAAAGTTTAAAAATATATTGCACAGGTCTCCTTAGTAAGACCTACGTAGCAAAGTTTGAATCAAGTTTCTACGTTAAACGGTTCAAGCTGAATTGCGAGCGTTAGAAGAAAAAGAAAAATAACTAGAGATGTAATTCCAAGGAAATTACGAGTGCATGAAAATGCAAAAATGGTGAGGACTTTTATTTTGAAACAGTTGTGGGTAGAGGAAACAGTTGAACAGGATATGTACTCTTTAAGAGAGCCAGAAAGCCTGAGACAGAGAGTTGCTGCCAGGTGGCTTTGAACACCTGGCTTAAGATTCTAATTGCTTAACGACTTCATTGTGATGTCATAATCCAATGTTAAGTCTATGGGAGAAAAAATGTTTTTAAAAATTCATATAAAATAAACAATAACGTTTTCAAAGATGAAATTTACATAGCTGAAGTCACCTAAGTAAGACCTACGCAGCGCAGTTTGAATGAAGTCTCTACGTCGAACGGTTGAAGCTGAATTGAACGCACAAAAAGTGTGGAAGAAGAATAATATCGATAATAAGAATAAACAGTATAACAGTAGAGTGCATTTTCATGCACTCTAATAATAACTAGAAATGCAATTCCAAGGAATTACCAGTGCATGAAAATGCAAAAATAGATAGATAATGTAGATATGGTTACTAAGGTGTAGCTAGGGTAAACATGGTGGTTGCATAGTTTACAGAGAGTTGATAGTGTGAAGGTAGACAGTTTAAAGATGAAACGTTCCAGTTCTAACTTAACTAATGATTTCTATTCATGTTAAAATGTTGATTAGCTAACTTAGCTAATGATTTCTAACAGTTACGCTAAAAATGCTTATTATGCTAGCAATGTTAAATTTGCTTACAATGCTAACCAGGTTGATTAGCTAACTTAGTTGATGATTTTTTGCAGTTATGCTAAAAATGCTAACTATGCTAACAATGCTAACTATGCTAACCATGCTAACTAGCTAACTTGTTAGTGAGGACTTTTATTTTTAAACATTTGTTGCTAGGGTATCCATGGTGGCCACTATCAGGAAACAAGAAGTTACTGCAGTATAATCATGTTGGTTGCTATGGAAACGGTCATAAACACTTAATTTTAATGGTTGCTATGTTGGTTGCTAGGTACATGGAGGTTTCATGTAGTTGACTGGAGGCATAGTGGATGATAACTGACAGTTGGAATGGTTGAACAGTTCAATAGTTGAGTAGTTTCAGTGGTTAAATGATTTAATAATGTATTATTGCAGTGAGGACCTTTATTTTGAAACAGTTGTGGACAGAGGAAGTAGTGAAACAGGATCTGTAGTCTTAATGAGATTGTATGCTTATAGCCTGAGACAGAAGGTGCCTCTCATATAGTGTTTACGCGTTCTCTCTCGCTCCTCACTGATCTACATAAAGAATGATGGAGCGGCAACAATGGGATAGTCTAGCCCTTCTATCTTTCTTTATGTAGATCATTGAGGATCGAGGAGCGAGGGAGGACATATAAACGCTGCTTGAGAGGGACCCACAGTAAATACTTTAAAAGTTGTATGTAGATAGTCTAATTAATGTTGATAGACAGAATGTTTAATGGATGTTGATAGGCAGATTGTTTAATAGATATTGATTGACAGTTTAATGGGTGGATGAGTGAATGGTCTGAAGAAGATGAATGGATAGAAGGTTGGATGGAATGTGCCTTATATTCTTGTTAAGAGAGACACTGATACAGCTCTCTGAGAGTAGTTGATACAGGTGTAATCAATTTAACTGGCTAGTCTGAGACAGAGTAAATCATTTAAAAGTTGAATGTAGATAGTCTAATTAATGTTGATAGACAGAGAGTTTAATGGATGTTGATAGACAGATTGTTTAATAGATGTTGATAGACAGTTTAATGGGTGGATGAGTGAATGGTCTGAAGAAGATGAATGGATAGAATGTTGGATGGAATGTGCCTTATGGTGCATTCCAGACAGCATTTAAACTAGTGGGATGTGGGATTTATCCTACCTCCAACTACGAAAGATGCACTGGAACGCCTGTCGAAGTGGGAGTTCCTACTCGCGAACTCGTATGAGCTCAACCTGCCCCGACCTCAACAAAATGAAGTGGGAGGATTATGGCGGCGCCCATGGAGACATGCTCCGTGAGGGGTAACTTCAAGGAATACGCTATAAACTTTAGGGTAGGGTTGTTTTAGACACGGTAATTAACTTGTTCTTCATATTATGACTTAAAATTGTGTCAACAAAGAATACAACGTATTGTGAAAGTAACGTTATGACGTTATACAGTTAGCCTAGCCTAATATGCTAACGTTACGACGGTATGCTAACGTTAGGCGGTCACCCATGTTTTCTAAACCTCCCACTCCAAAATGCTTGGAACGCTTTGAAGTGGGAGGTAGAACCTTTCAGGTAGGGTAGGTCCCACCTCCCACTCGTTTGGATGAGGTCTGGAATGCAGCATTATATTCTTGTAGAATGGAGAGACACAGCTCTCTACTGAGTAGTGGATACAGATACAGGTGTAATCAATTTAACTGGCTAGTCTTAAGAGAGCCAGCCTGAGACAGAGTAGATTGTTTAAAAGTTGAATGTAGAGCGTCTTATTGATGTTGATAGGCAGACTGTTTAGAATGGGTGGATGAGTGAATGGTTTGAAGAAGATGAATGGATATAAAGTTGGATGGAATTAGGAGAACTTATTTTGATACTGTTGTGCGCAGAGGATACAGGGGAACAGAATATGTAGTCTTCAGAGAGATTGTATGGTTAAAGCCAGAGAAACTGACAGTTGGTGCCCAGGTGGCCGGCCACCTGGCCTAAGATTCTAATTGCTGCCGTGATGTCACAATGAGCAATGTTAAGTCTATGGGGAAATAGCTCAATGTTAAATCTATGGGGAAATCGTTTTTTAATTCATAGTTTAAAAAGTATAAAAGTTACAAAGTTGAAAAATACAAAGCACACATGGCATGAGCAAGACCTACGCAACAACGTTTGAATGAAGTTTCTACGTTAAACGGTTGAAGCTGAATTGCGAGCGTTAGAAGAAGAAGAGGAACTAGAAATGCAATTCCAAGGAATTACCAGTGCATGAAAATGCAAAAAAGATAGATAATGTAGATATGGTTACTAAGGTGTAGCTAGGGTAAACATGGTGGTTGCATAGTTTACAGAGAGTTGATAGTGTGAAGGTAGACAGTTTAAAGTTGAAACATTCCAGTTCTAACTGAACTAATGATTTCTATTCATGTTAAAATGTTGATTAGCTAACTTAGCTAATGATTTCTAGCAGTTGTGCTAAAAAATTTAATTATGCTAGCAATGCTAACTTTACTAACGATGCTAACCAGGTTGATTAGCTAACTTAACCGATGATTTCTAACAGTAATGTTAAAAATGCTAACTATGCTAACAATGCTAGATTTGCTAACAATGCTAACCAGGTTGATTAGCTAACTTAGTTGATGATTTTTTGCAGTTATGCTAAAAATGCTAGCTATGCTAACAATGCTAACCTTGCTAACTAGATAACTTGCTAGTGAGGACATTTATTTTGAAACATTTGTTGCTAGGGTATCCATGGTGGCCACTATCAGGAAACAAGAAGTTACTGCAGTATAATCATGTTGGTTGCTATGGAAACGGTCATAAATGCTTAATTTGAATGGTTGCTATGTTGGTTGCTAGGTACATGGAGGTTTCATGTAGTTGACTGGAGGCATAGTTGATGATAACTGACAGTTGGAATGGTTGAACCGTTAAATAGTTGAGTAGTTTCAATGGTTAAATGATTTAATAGTGTATTATGCAGTGAGGACTTTTATTTTGAAACAGTTGTAGACAGAGGAAACAGTTAACAGGATATGTAGTCTTCAGAGAGATTGTATGCTTAAAGCCAGAGAAACTGACAGTTGATACAGGTGTAATCAATTTAATTGGCTAGTCTTAAGAGAGTGTTACTTAAAGCCTGAGACAGAGTAAATCATTTAAAAGTTGAATGAAGATAGTCTAATTAATGTTGATAGAGAGTTTAATGGATGTTAAATGGGTGGATGAGTGAATAGTCTGAAGAAGATGAATGGATAGAAAGTTGGATGGAATGTGCCTTATATTCTTGTAGAATGGAGAGACACAGCTCTACTGAGAGTAGTGGATACAGATACAGGTGTAATCAATTTAACTGGCTAGTCTTAAGAGAGCCAGAGACAGAGCTTGCTTACTTTGCTTAAAGCCTGAGACAGAGTAGATTGTTTAAAAGTTGAATGTAGATCGTCTAATTGATGTTGATAGGCAGACTGTTTAGAATGGGTGGATGAGTGAATGGTTTGAAGAAGATGAATGGATAGAAAGTTGGATGGAATTAGGAAGACTTATGTTGATACAGTTGATACAGGGGAACAGAAAATGTAGTCTCAAGAGCCTGAGAGAGAGAGAGAGCTGCTGCACCTGGACTGGCCACCTGGCGTAACATTCTAATTGCTGCCGTGATGTCATAATGAGCCATGTTAAGTCTATGGGGATATAGCTCAATGTTAAATCTATGGGGAAATCGTTTTTTAATTCATAGTTTAAAAAGTATAAAAGTTACAAAGTTGAAAAATACAAAGCACACATGGCATAAGCAAGACCTACGCAACAACATTTGAATGAAGTTTCTACGTTAAACGGTTCAAGCTGAATTGCGCGCGTTAGAAGAAGAAAAATAAAGACTAGAAATGCAACTAGAAATGCAATTCCAAGGAATTACCAGTGCATGAAAATGCAAAAATGTATAGATAATGTAGATATGGTTACTAAGGTGTAGCTAAGGTAAACATGGTGGTTGCATAGTTTAAAGAAAGCTGATAGTCTGAAGGTAGACAGTTTCAAGCTTAAACATTCTAGTTCTAACTTAACTAATGATTTCTAACAGGTATGTTAAAATGTTAACTATGCTAAAAAAGATAACCAGGTCGATTGGTTAACTTAGATGATTTCTAGCAGTTATGGTAAAAATACTAACAATGTTAACTATGCTAACCAGGTTGATCAGCTAACTTAATTAACCCTTTCATGCACGCATTATGAAAAAAAGTGTCTAGATTTTTTTAGTATTGATTTTATCACTCTATATGAGCCCAATATTGAAAATCAGTTGGAATTTTTTAAAAATATGCTTTTATATAGAAGTTATGTTTCTGTCCACGTATGTGGACAGTGCGCAACAAAGGGGTAAAAAAGAATAAAATGTAATGACAGAAAATGTGGAAACTATGGCCCTCTACTTCCTCCATACTACTCACCCAGCCCTCTACTACCCCCATACTACCCACCCACCTCTCTACTACCTCCATACTACCCGCCCAACCCCTCTACTACCCCCATTATTGCTCACCGACCCTCACCCACCCCTCTACTACCCCCATATTACCCACCTCTACTACCACCACTACCCAACCACCCCTCTACTACATCCCTACTACCCACCCCTCTACTACTAATCCACCCACCCCTCTAGTACTCTAATACCCACCCCTCTACTACCCACCCACCCCTCTACTACCCTCATATTACCATACCACCTTGGCATTACCACATGTAATTAGGTCATTATTTATAAATATGTTTACCAAATGTTTGTTTCTTTGTCATTTAAAGCAATTAAAATCATATTTGAAAAAAAAAAAAAAAAAAGTCCTAGTTACAAAATCTAATTTTTGCCCATTTAACTCCTCTGTTGCGCAACGTCCACATACGTGGACCGTTGCTTTTTAGGGTCTACAAACTCCATTTTACATCCGATTTGATTTCTGAAAACATAGAGTTGTTCAACACACTCTCCTGTACAGCATAATATTTTTTTTACATGATTTTGCCTTCTTGAGTACTAGCTTTTTACAGATATGCCTGGAGCATTCAGCATATGGCCATTACTGTCACTCATGTTGAATTGATGATGTCATCAAGCAGTCAATATTCCAAATATAAGATGATACATATTGTTAATATATTGCCAAGGACCTACTAAAACTGCCCTGAAGTGGATTGGTGTATATCAACATGATAAATAAGTAGAAAACAGAGTTAAAGTTACTGTCCACGCATGTGGACGTTGCGCATGAAAGGGTTAATGATTTCTAGCAGTTATGTTAAAAATGCTAACTATGTTAACAATGCTAGCTATGTTAACAATGTTAACCAGGTTGATTAGCTAACTTAGCTGATGATTTCTAGCAGTAATGCTAAAAATGCTAACTATGCTAACAATGTTAACTATCCTAACAAGGCTAACCAGGTTGATTAGCTGACTTAGTTGATGATTTCTAGCAGTTATGTTAAAAATGCTAACAATGCTAAGTATGCTAACAATGCTAACCAGGTTGACTAGCTAACTTAGCTAATGATTTCTAGCAGTTATGCTAAAAATGCTAACAATGCTAACCATGCTAACTTGCTAGTGAGGACTTCTATTTTGAAACATTTGTTGCTAGGGTATCCATGGTGGCCACTATCAGGAAACAAGAAGTTACGGTAGTATAATCATGTTGTTTGCTATGGAAACTGTCATAAATGCTTAATTTTAATGGTTGCTATGTTTGTTGCTAGGTACGTGGAGGTTTCATGTAGTTGACTGGAGGCATAGTGGATGATAACTGACAGTTGGAATGGTTGAACAGTTCAATAGTTGAGTAGTTTCAATGGTTAAATGATTTAATAGTGTATTATTGCAGTGAGGACTTTTATTTTGAAACAGTTGTGGACAGAGGAAACAGTTAACAGGATATGTAGTCTTCTGAGAGACTGTATGCTTAAAGCCAGAGAAACTGACAGTTGGTGCCCAGGTGACCAGCCACCTGGCGTAAGATTCTAATTCCTGCCGTGATGTCATAATGAGCAATGTTAAGTCTATGGGGAAATAGCTCAATGTTAAATCTATGGGGAAATCGTTTTTTAATTCATAGTTTAAAAAGTATAAAAGTTACAAAGTTGAAAAATACAAAGCACACATGGCATAAGCAAGACCTACGCAACAACGTTTGAATGAAGTTTCTACGTTAAACGGTTGAAGCTGAATTGCGAGCGTTAGAAGAAGAAGAATAAGAAGCCTAGGAAGAACAGTACAGTGCATTTTCATGCACTGTAATTCCAAGGAATTACCAGTGCATGAAATGCAAAAATAGATAGATAATGTAGATATGGTTACTAAGGTGTAGCTAGGGTAAACATGGTGGTTGCATAGTTTACAGAGAGTTGATAGTGTGAAGGTAGACAGTTTAAAGCTGAAACATTCCCAGTTCTAACTTAACTAATGATTACTATTCATGTTAAAATGTTAACTATGGCAACAATGATAACCAGGTTGATTGGTTAACTTAGCTACTGATTTTATGCAGTAATGGTAAAAATGTTAACTATGCTAACTATGCTCACAGTGCTAACCAGGTTGATTAGCTAACTTAGCTAATGATTTCTAGCAGTTATGCTAACTATGCTAGCAATGCTAACTATGGTAACAATGCTAACTTAAACTAACAATGCTAACCAGGTTGATTAGCTAACTTAACTGATGATTTCTAGCAATAATGTTAAAAATGCTAACTATGCTTACAATGCTAAAATTGCTAACAATGCTAACCAGGTTGATTAGCTAACTTAGTTGATGTTTTTTGCAGTTATGCTAAAAATGCTAACTATGTTAACTATGCTAACCATGCTAACTAGCTAACTTGCTAGTGAGGACTTTTATTTTGAAACATTTGTTGCTAGGGTATCCATGGTGGCCACTATCAGGAAACAAGAAGTTACTGCAGTATAATCATGTTGGTTGCTATGGAAACGGTCATAAACGCCTAATTTTAATGGTTGATATGTTGGTTGCTAGGTACATGGAGTTTCCGTGTAGTTGACTGGAGGCATAGTTGATAACTGACAGTTGGAATGGTTGAACAGTTAAATAGTTGAGTAGTTACAATGGTTAAAGGATTTAATAGTGTATTATTGCAGTGAGGACCTTTATTTTGAAACAGTTGTGGATAGAGGAAGTAGTGAAACAGGATCTGTAGTCTTAATGAGATTGTATGCTTAAAGCCTGAGACAGAAGGTGCCTCTCATATAGTGTTTACGCGGCCTCTCTCGCTCCTCGATCCTCACTGATCTTTCTTTATGTAGATCATTGAGGAGCGAGGAGCGAGGGAGGGCATATAAACGCTGCTTGAGAGGCACCCACAGTAAATACTTTAAAAGTTGTATGTAGATAGTCTAATTAATGTTGATAGACAGAATGTTTAATGGATGTTGATAGGCAGATTGTTTAATAGATATTGATTGACAGTTTAATGGGTGGATGAGTGAATGGTCTGAAGAAGATGAATGGATAGAAGGTTGGATGGAATGTGCCTTATATTCTTGTTAAGAGAGACACTGATACAGCTCTCTGAGAGTAGTTGATACAGGTGTAATCAATTTAACTGGCTAGTCTTAAGAGAGCCAGAGTGTAGAGATACCTGAGCCTGAGACAGAGTAGATTTTTAAAAAGTTGAATGTAGATCGTCTAATTAATGTTGATAGACAGAGAGTTTAATGGATGTTGATAAACAGTTTAATGGGTGGATGAGTGAATGGTCTGAAGAAGATGAATGGATAGAAAGTTGGATGGAATGTGCCTTATATTCTTGTAGAATGGAGAGACACAGCTCTCTACTGAGAGAGTAGTGGATACAGATACAGGTGTAATCAATTTAACTGGCTAGTCTTAAGAGAGCCAGGCCTGAGACAGAGTAGATTGTTTCAAAGTTGAATGTAGATTGTCTAATTGATGTTGATAGGCAGACTGTTTAGAATGGGTGGATGAGTGAATGGTTTGAAGAAGATGAGTGGATAGAAAGTTGGATGGAATTAGGAAGACTTATGTTGATACCGTTGATACAGGGGAACAGAAAATGTAGTCTCAAGAGAGCCAGTTTAAAGCCTGAGAGAGAGAGAGAGAGAGAGAGAGAGAGAGAGAGAGCTGCTGCACCTGGACTGGCCACCTGGCGTAACATTCTAATTGCTGCCGTGATGTCATAATGAGCAATGTTAAGTCTATGGGGAAATGTTTAATAGTTTTTAATTTACAGTTTAAAAAGTATAAAAGTTACAAAGTTGAAAAATACATTGCACAGGTCTCCTAAGTAAGACCTACGTAGCAAAGTTTGAGTCAAGTTTCTACGTTAAACGGTTCAAGCTGAATTGCGAGCGTTAGAAGAAGTTGGATTAATAACTAGAGAATGTAATTCCAGGGAAATTACGAGTGCATGAAAATGCAAAAATGTATAGATACAGTAGATAATGTAGATATAGTTACTAAGGTGTAGCTAGGGTAAACATGGTGGTTGCATAGTTTAAAGAAAGCTGATAGTGTGAAGGTAGACAGTTTAAAGCTTAAACATTACAGTTCTAACTGAACCGATTTCTAGCAATTATGCTAAAAATGCTAACAATGCTAGCTATGCTAACAATGCTAACCAGGCTGATTAGCTAACTTAACTAATCATTTCTAACAGTTATGCTAAAAATGCTAACTATGCTAACAATGGTAACCAGGTTGATTAGCTAACTTAGCTAATCATTTCTAGCAGTTATGCTAAAAATGCTAACTATGCTAACTAGCTAACTTGCTAGTGAGGACTTTTATTTTGAAACATTTGTTGATAGGGTATCTATGGTGGCCACTATCAGGAATAAAGAATTTACTGTAGTAAAATCATGTTGGTTGCTATGGAAACGGTCATAAACGCTTGATTTTAATGGTTGCTATGTTGGTTGCTAGGTACATGGAGGTTTCATGTAGTTGACTGGAGGCATAGTTGATGATAACTGACAGTTGGAATGGTTGAACAGTTAAATAGTTGAGTAGTTTCAATGGTTAAATGATTTAATAGTGTATTATTGCAGTGAGGACTTTTATTTTGAAACAGTTGTGGACAGAGGAAACAGTTTAACAGGATATGTGTAGTCTTCAGAGAGATTGTATGCTTAAAGCCTGAGAGAAACTGACAGTTGGTGCCCAGGTGGTTGACCAGCTGGGGTAACATTCTAATTGCTGCCGTGATGTCATAATGAGCAATGTTAAGTCTATGGGGGAAATTTGAATAGTTTTTATTTAATAGTTCAAAAAGTATAAAAGTTACAAAGTTGAAAAATACATAGCTGAAGTCACCTAAGTAAGACCTACGCACCGCAGTTTGAATGAAGTTTCTACGTTAAACGGTTGAAGCTGAATTGCGCGCACAAAAACGTTAGAGGAAAAATAATAATAAGAAGATGTCGGATAACAGTAGAGTGCATTTTCATGCACTCTAATAATAAGAAACCTAGGGAGAACAATACAGTGCATTTTCATGCACTATAATAAGACGCCTAGGAAGAACAGTACAGTGCATTTTCATGCACTGTAATAAGAAACCTAGGAAGAACAATATAGTGCATTTTCATGCACTATAATAAAAAAGCCCTGATGAAGGCCACTGCAGGCCGAAACATGTTGGCAAACTGTTCAATTATGAACTAGCTCTAATTTAATTAAAAGCTTTTTAATGAAGACGAAGAGTGCCTTGGATTTCTTCAAAACTTCTCAACTAACTTAGCCTACGTTCAACCAAAGAGCCTCGACCTAGAACGCCGAAGCCCTCTGGACCTACATCTTCTTTGTCAAGTCTTTCCCTATTATATCTCAGGGCTGAATCAAACATTCAGATTCAAATTTTACACAGGCAGACTTTCAAAAATATATGGTTTTGTTGGGAGGTGGAAAATCCCGTTTTTCGATTTCAGAAGAAACAATCGGCCTTCAAGTCTGCAATCAACATAGTCCATTTTCTCAGCATAGCTACGAAGTTACTACTTCTCTTGCACCGATGCATCCATGCTGCTCTCACCGCTTCGCAGAATCAACCCGCTTTGAACATTGCAAGCATATTAATATATCGCAAAACAATTTCGCCCGAACAGGGACTTGAACCCTGGACCCTCAGATTAAAAGTCTGATGCTCTACCGACTGAGCTATCCGGGCTCTGACAGTGTATGTAGTGCTTTACAAAAAAAACGTGCATACCACACGAAATGTCTATGCTTCAATATTGCCATATTTCGTTGCAATATAACTCATTCACTTAGCTGCTCATGTTGCCAACTACACGGTGTTATTCTACTTAGCTACGACACCGCAACGGCACTTTTATATCTCTCTCTTTTCTGATGGAACAGGGCTCTCGACTGCGATTGCGCCAACCAGTCCATCCTCGGTCCTCCTCCCCCTGCGCGGCGTGAAAGAAAACTGTGTCAGGGAAAATGGCGGCGCTGACTGATCGGGGCATACCTCTGAGCGCAGTAAGTGATACACCAAAGACTTTTCTTAACACAATTAGGTGGAATATGTATTTGATATTATGTTATTGTTTTGTGTAAAGAGGCGCTTCCACGTGTCATTTGTATTAGTAACATACCATGTGACTGTAGAACCATCACTGCAAAACACTTAGCCTAACGTTAACGTTATGGTTAGCTGGCTACGGACGGAAGAGGAGATATCTTAATGGCTAGCAAATTAACAACAAATTTAAGTTGTTATTTACCGGGTTAATGTGGCATAGTCTGCCAGCGTTAATTTCTCTCAACTTTCAATAAACTTAGTTTGGCAGAAGAGGCGTTTCTGAAGATCTCGTCATGTGCTAAGTTGTTATGGTGACGTGAGGATTATTTTCCTTGTCACACACGGTGTTGCCCAATGGTTCTCATCTTCCTTTGTCAAAGACGCATACGACGCATTTCTACGTCGCCCCGTAATGTTTCAAAAACCCGGGGGATGCTGAATGGTTTCTCAGACCAATGGATAAAATGCTTTCGCTTTCGTTTCCCTGTCAGACGGAAACAGCTTTGGTTCTCTTGCTGGTTAGAGATGGGGCTAGCGGCCTGCTTGATCTTCACATGCCATCTCTTTGCATGGTATTTGATGGTAGCCTACAGCAGAGAGCCTGTATCACAACAAGGCGATGTAAGCATGTTGTATTTTAGAATGCAGCAGGGTCAGGACAATACGTGTTCAGCTAGTGTTGGTGTCAAATTATGCAGGAATGTATGTGCATAGAAACACCCAATATCACCACAGTATCTACATCACTCTTCATTTTGAAACTGTTACCATAACAAAAGCTGTGACGTCATCAGAAGGACCCCTAAAGTCTCCCATAAAGGTGAGTTTAATCTCTTATACATTTTGTCATTGCACTTTATGTTGCCTTAAAGCTTGTCATTACAAACAGCATGTCACTTGGTGAAATGCCAGAAAACACTTTATGCTATGTTAAGTATGAATGGTGAATCACTATTGATCAAGGTCATCGTTTGATTTACAGTAGATATTTGAGTGCAATTATCCCAATATCCCAATATCATCAGTACAGGCAGAACACAAATGCAGACCCAGTAACAAGGGCAAAGTTGCTTGAAAGGAAACGAGGAAGGTATTGGGAATTGCAATAGTCAGAATAATAGCATGCTTTTAATTCTGGACAAAGAGTCCAGAAGAGAAAAAAAACACTAAGGAGATTCTTTATCCAAAATACTAATCCTGATGACACGACATTATCAATAACAGCATCACATTTGTATTTCAGCTGTCAGAGACGAAAGATGGCTTCCTCGGATTCAAATCCTGGTCATCCAACAATCTAGCCTGACCAGCCAGACTAGGGCGTCTTCATTTTTAGGCTACCAACAATCAGGAGTTTGTCGAAAATTCACGTGTGAAAATACATGGAAGCAACGGCGGGAAAATGAAAGAAAACACAGGGCAGGAGTAAGACCAGTAAGGACAATTCTACATCTTAAACCCCATGGAACCTTATGAGGAAGTGTTTGAAGACCCTCTCCAGCAGACCCCTTCTCCAGGTTGTGGAGAAGGTTATGAATGGCAACATTGCAAAGCTGTCCTCGTCTGGCATGGGAGCGCATCAGTTGTGTTCGCATAGAAAGAGGTGGCACATTGGCTCTGGTGGTGATGACTGGCCTTGTTAAGTTACGCCATGGGAGAACACTACTACATGACTTCCAGAGTTGTTAGACTGCTGTACTCTTCACACCACACATCTTGTCATCAAGAATCTAGGAGTCATTGTGGTTTGCCTTGGACGTGATTGATCAGCCACACAGGGTCACATATCAGATCTTTCACCAGAGGGAGCCTGATCTCTCTGATCTCTCTGATCTCCAGAATGCATTTTGTCATTGACCATGATATGCGGAATGACGCAATACCAAGCACAAGACAGGATATTTTTCTTCCAAAAATAGATATCCCTTTTACGTCCAATATTCAGAAGTGCACTACCAACAATGTAAAAGATCCCCAAGTGTAGGCTAATAAGCTGCTTCGATTTGTTTCTTATTGTTCTTTTTTTATTGGTTTCATAGTTCCAACATTTCTTTTTTTAATTAATATATTCTGCACTTTAATGTGCATTTTAATCAAGAGTTTTATACACTTGTATTTTTATTGCCGTCTTGTTTTGTGTAAATGCGCCATGTGGATTGCTACTAATTTCATTATACTCTGTACTACTGACAATAAATGAATATATATCTGAGAAACAAGCTATCCTAGTCATTTGTGCACTGATTTGCAGCGGAAAAACAAGGAAGAAAAATGTTTGTTGCGTTGCAGGTGTTCCAACTCCTCATTCTGGTTTCCCCTCATCCCATGTCTTTACGTCTCATTTGCTGTATTTTGTCACTGTCTTAATTCAACCAACACTAGGACACAGACGGTGACGAAAACATAGACAGTATTGCTATAGCGGGGTATGTGACTGCTATATGTGGAAAAGCTTTTACGTTTTGCATTAGGTCTGGCATAGAGATAGCCTGGCAAGTCTAGACTTCTAGACTAGTATAGAGAAAGTTACACTGGGGAAATTAGCATGCGTTAGTCATAGGTTGTAGTCATAGATATATATCTATGGGTTGTAGTAAGCTAATGTTTCACTAAGTGAAGCTAGCGGTGTGCTTCTGATTTAGCCACAAAAGGCCTATGCCACAACACGCGCCGAAATCATGAAATCATGACGGGGAAAAGTTAAACATTTGATTATGACAAAGTAATGGTTTGGTGTGTTATGTCAAGCAGAGTGTCAGGTTGAGTGTGGTGGGTGGGTTCAGGGTGGGGTTATGTTGCTGTTGAAAATGCCTATTTTTAGAAGAAAAAAAACACTCACTTTCAAAAAAAGATTGGTTACGGCCTCCTAATCTGTTGGACGCAAAGTCTAACAGATAAAAACGTTGCTGGTTTAGAAAAGCTAAACAGAACAGTGTTGTTTGGATGGGCCCTATGAGCACATTCCATCATCAACTGATCTTAAAAGGTCATTGGTCAACAATGCTGTCTCAGTACTGTGATGCTTTCAGAACCATATTGTATTATCCAGGGGAGACAGAAGTTATTTTTCCTAGAATTTTTGATACAAATTGTAACTTTGATAACGTTCTATAGTTTTGAGGGAGAGGATCAAGGCCAGATCACAGCTTAATCCGCTATATACAGTAGGTTTGGTGAAATAGCTTCAGACACTTAGATTGTTCTGTCTGAGGTTTTGGGTGTCTAAGATGCATCAACAAGTCTCTAGCACCAATTGCCGCCAAATTCTCATGCCAAGACCAGTGCAGGACAAAGTGCAGGTTGCACCATATCTTGTAACGTGGCACCTGTAATTTTCCATAAGTGACTGCATCATGATCCAGACACTTAGTCACAAATAGCAAACAGCAAACAAACTTTAGTGGAGAGTGAATTAAGGCCTTTTTTAGGGGTCCTAGGCCTCCCTACTTATGTTTGTTGGCATCCAAGCACTATGTGCCCAAATTTATGCTCACTCCTTTTTTGTACAGTAAACTTAAAATTTTTTTGTGTATGTTGAAAGGTATTTTGGTCGCTTGTTTGTTTTCTTTTAACATGCATCAATTTTTTTGTTTTCACTCTAAACAGCTCAGCCCAAAATTCCTGCACACAAACTCCACAAGTCACACCTGGCCTTTCAGCGCTATTGCAGAGCTCGTAGGTGAGTCCGAGTCTGTTAAGGTTTCTAATTTCTGTTACATACATCTATTGCTCCCTGCTAATGTACAGCCTATTGAGGAATACTAATGTTGAATACATAACATGAAACCAGTGAAACACTTTGTTATAGTTTCTTTTCCTTGCTTACCAGCCCTCTTGCTGTTCTTATTCTGTATTCTCATTCTGTATTCCTATTCTTATTCTGTATTCTGTTACCATTCGCATCTAATTCTGGAACAATCCAGAGTTGAGAAATAACTTAGTCAGTGTGACTCAGATGCTTCCCCGCCCTTTTCTTTTTCTGAGTTGAAACTGCTCCCATCAACATGGTGGAAAAACAGTAAAGCTGTGTGTGATTGTTTCATTTATTTAGGGACTTAGAGCTGGTTCCCTGCTTTGCAAGTTGGTACGTGTTTGTCTAATTGCTGTTCCAATTAGCCGTCCACCTCTGCAAAGGAAGATATCCCGTTTATTGCCCTGTGGTAGTAGGAGAGAAGTTGTCATGCGTTGTCACGCACCCAGAGTGTTCCATCTGTCAAGGGTTGCTCCTCCTGCAGGGCATAGCAGGGTGCCCTGGGTGTTGTTGCCATGGAAACGCGCAGTGTGGTGTACTCTGATTTAAACTAGTGCCGTGCTCATGCGAGGGGTGCCCATGGGCACATTGCATGCAGTTGGTCACTGTATTGGGGTCAACACCCGCTAAATGGGTTTTTGTGGTTGTAGGCACAACGCACTCATTGTCGACCGTTGTATTATTCAGGTCAAGATCTGCGAAAGGTTGTCTTTTAACAACATCCTTAGTATTTCTCCTCCAAACAGTCAACTCATTTATACTCGACACAGAAAACTCCTCAGCAATACACAGACCAGGTATATGATTGCTTCCTGGGAAGAGGACTACTAGAGACTTGGTGATGAAATTAGTTTTATTTATTTCATGCTTCAGAGAATCATAGCTGATTCCATTACCACAAACGGTATTTTAAGGTAGATAGATAGCCGTCATTATTTAGTTAGAGGAGTAGAGTGCTATGAAATCTTCAAGAATTCTGTAAAAACATTGAGGTAGTGGTACCTTAATGGAGAAATCCTGTTAGTTTTCAAATGGAGCTCCGCTTCTCGATATCACAGAGTACTGACAGTGTGAGAAGAGAAAAAAAAGCGAAAACAACCGGTTTTACTTAGCTTGAGTTGCTACAACCAGCAGCTAATGCGTCCAGGCAGCTACAATGCTGCGCTATGTGGGCATGTAGATGGGAGCTCACAGACATGCCACCATGAGTCTAGTGCTGCACCTGCCTAGCTGCGTTAGCTGCTGGCTGTAGTAACTCGAACTTGGTAAAACCGGATTGTTTTCATTTTTTTTCTACACCGAGAGTACTTGGTGACCTTGAGAAAGGGAGATCTATGTGAAAACTCATCGGATTTCTCCTTTAAAGGCCGATTCAATTTCATTTCAAAGTATCTGGTTTGGTTTTGAACGTTTCAACCCTCCAGGAGCAGATTGAAACGGGCTATAAAAACTAGGGATGTTTGAAAGTGCACTTCAGCCCTTAGGAGCACCTGCATGAGAAAGCAGCCAAGATGTGAGGAAGCTTTGCTTGGTAGGCTACGTTCACATTCCATTAATGCCAGGACAAGTCTGATTTTTTTTTCCCTTTCTCCAGTTAATGTGACTCATGATTTTCTCATAATCATGTGATCAGCAGAAGTCACATCGAATCTGGCACACACACACACACACTCTAGAATTCTGATTTGGGCCACTGTCTGAACAGTCAGGTCAGAATTCATGTGACTTGCATGGGTGCCTTTTGTTTCAAGCTTTGCCACGTGGATACATTCAGGACGTCATGCTACACCCCCCACCACCCCCACCCCCACTCCTTTTATTTGCTCAGATTCTCAATCCATAGCCTGATGCTCAAATGGCCCGCACTGCTCAGTACTATTCCTGTTCTGTGGCCTATGCAAGCTACTGTATGTGGTCTGGCAGAGGAGTAGCGGCTCTAGTGCTGCCTGGAGGCTGGCGCGGTGGATGATGGCCCCGTGGGCGTGTTTGCCCAGATGCAGCTTGGCTGGCTGGTGGTCTGGCTCAGAGGCCGTGTGTGTCTCCTTCTCTCCTTCAGCTCTGGTGCTTAGCTGGAGGGAACTCGACTGAACGAAGAGGACACACCTAGTTTTCATACCCATCTCCTGAGGCTGTAGATTAAAAAGGATGGATTTTAATGGAGACACAAGGAATTACTACAGTTTGTTTGTTTGTTTGTTTGTTTATTTATTTATTTATTTATTACTGTACATTTATTTATATATCTATATATTTATTACTCTGTCAAATGGTGTGTCCATATTTAAAGGGATGGTTCAGTGAGAGCCTAGGGTGATGCCAATGAAATTGCATGAATCGAGGACTTTTGAGCTAGGCTATTGTTTGCATTAGCAACAAAATGGCTTGTTGCAGCGGGCATAGAGCCACTTCAAAATAAAGCAATATTTTCAAACCACTTACAAGGCTCATGATAGCCTTAGACTTGTGTTGTGTTGAGAAGGCCCCTACAGACAAATCGGAGTATTGTAAACGTTGTGCAGTGTACAGAGAGGTTATAATAAGGACTGTTTCTGACGCCAGTGCACTGCCCTACTTTGTGTTCCGGTAGCGTCAAATTCCGCTGGCGCATTCAACTTCTTGCAGTGCTGCTCAGTGCTGGCTGATTCTTACAATGCAAACATGTATCACTTTCAGACAAATCTGTGCAACACTGCAATAAGTTGAACGTGTCCACTGAAACATCAGTGTATTGTGAAGTGCCAGACCAGTATGAAATCGAATGAAATGAAGATGAACAGAGATATGGTGCTATTTTCTTTTTTTCTTTTTTTTCCCAGACAATGCATATGATCCAGATGTCAGTGCCAAACAGTTTTGGATCGATAAAACACGGATAAGAAACACTGACTGTCTGACATTCTTGGACAATGGAAGCGGGTTGAGCTATGACAAGATGCACAAGATGCTGAGGTGAGTCACATCAAACCAGGAACACTCATCCAAGGATGATTGACAGGATGATTGACAGGATGCATTCATGGTTCATAAGCTGTGATATTGGGCCTACTGCATTTGCTCTAAGCATTCCTGGGCCTGCTGCTTGGCTATTAGCGCTCCTGGGCCATCTTGATTTACTGCAAGTGCTTCAAGGCCACTACATGAGCAGAACAGACTAAACAATCAGGGGAGGGGATGGGGCGTGTGGGGGGGGGAGCGCCATACCAGACTCCTCATTTTAGACAGTCAAGGGAGAGGGGATTTCATCGGCTGGTGGGGATCAGAGAAAGGACAAAGGCAGGGGGACTCCGCCAGTTATGCAGTAGATCAAGATAAGACACCCCTCCTCCTTACATACACATAAAAATGTAGAGAACCAGAAAAACTACACAGCTTTGCGTATATGTAATATTATGTAATAGGAGAGGGTTTCCATCATTATAATTGCCGTTGCTCTAAGCTGATTGGCTAAAAGAGGTTTGGGATAGGATTTCATCGGGGCCCCAGCTGGAGCCCCCTGTTGTCTTGACGGTCGGTCTGAAACTGGTTGGGCTGTACTATGACTGGAAAGAGGGAATAAAGATCAACAGTCTACAGAGATCTTCTGTCTGCATCGTCTCCTTCGTACGTCTTGTTCTAGAGTGCTAATTAGTATAGTCAAGTGTTAATTGTCAATTGGATTCAGAAAGTGGACATTTCCCACGACATAGCCTCTCTCACAATAATGACATGGCATACATCCACACAGGAAATTACTGTAAGCACCCTGATTGACCCTGCCCTTTCTAACTCGTCTCTGTACTGTTGTCTTGCAGCTTTGGCTTCAGTGATAAGCAGACTATAGATGGCCACGTCCCCGTCGGTCTGTACGGTAACGGCTTCAAGTCTGGCTCCATGCGCCTGGGGAGGGATGCCATGGTGCTGTCAAAGACCCGGGATGCCATGTGCGTGGGAATGCTCTCTCAGACGTACCTGGAACAAACAGGAGCCAATCACGTGGTCGTCCCCATCGTTGCCTTCAGACGCACAGGACCAAACCAGTATATCCTTTTCAGAATATTCATGCTAAATTGAAGATTCATCCAATTCCATTTACTCCCATTTCCAATTTCAATCATTCATCTTATTCCATTTTCTCACTCAATAACTGTCAAATGTCACATTATGAAATCATTTTGAATTAATGAGAAGTTCACATTTGGAGTGATCACTAGTAGTGAACAATCCGTGTTGGGGTGTCCTGGAATATCCCCATTCTGGAATGCCTCTTGTCCAATCAGAAATGAATGAATAGTTTGGCCCCGGCAGTGGCGCAACTGGCTGGGGCACCTGCACCGTACGCTGGCGACCCGGGTTCGATTCCCGCCCCGTGGTCCTTTCCAGATCCCACCCCGACTCTCTCCCACTCACTTCCTGTCATTCTCTCTACTGTCCTGTCCAAATAAAGGCACAAAAAGCCCAAAAAATAATCTAAAAAAAAAAAAAAAAAAAAAAAAAAAAATGAATGAATAGTTTGAGTGTAGCTAACTGTTGTATACGTACGTATATAACATATACATAAACAGAATCTTTTGTGCCGTGTTACTCATTTAACCTTGACTTTTGACACCACTCCATTCTGCGCCAGAGCACTCAGCCAGTTTGCAGGACATTCTAAAATACTCGCTGTTCCAGACCGAGTCGGAACTGTATGCAGAGCTGCTCGCCATCACCGCCCACGGAACCATGGCTACCACCGGAACCCGCGTCGTCATCTGGAACCTCAGAAAGTGAGAGACAATTCACAATGAGTGAATGCATGGTTACGTCTCAACAGGGAGCCAAAAAGATGTAGCATCAACCTAGAAAACGTGACTGCATGCACTATCTGCACTGTGTGCCAGTGTGCTGTCTGTGAATTCCATTGGAATCAGTTAAGCATTTTACACTGGCGCAGCTTTATGTTTTTGTTCTATCCAACCGGAGCATTTTTTTTTTTTACACTTCTTACACTTTTTTTTACACTTTTAAGAGCATATGTGAACCGTACACATACAAAAACTTGTTCAAACACATTGTTACATCACTTTAGTGACAGTTAGTTGCAGTTTTATTTGATTTGTTTATGTTTCACACAATGCCTACGTCTTGCTTGAGCTGTCAGTTTCCAGTAAGAAAATGTAAATTCAGAACATTTCAGTAAAAGGTTTAGATAGTCAAATAATATTTAGGTATGCATGTCTGACTTGGAGCTAGGTGCTCCAAAGAGTCGGAAGGACAACAGATCAAAGAGAAGTGAGTGATTCATCTTTGTGTCCCTCTGTCCTGCAGAACCACGACAGGGCAAATGGAGTTTGACTTCAACACAGATCGGTACGACATACGGATCCCTCCGACTGTTTTTGAAACCAACAGGGAAACATACAAACGGCCAGAGCGGGTGATGGAGTCCCCCCCAGAAAGTGACTTCTCACTGCGGGTGAGTCAGAACTGTGACCGATCACACATCTACCTCCCTCTTTATCTCTTGCTATATATGTTGTAATGTTGTTTGATGTGTAACACTATTTATTGATTTACTTTTCTTCAATGTGATTAGCTGTTTTAATTGTTGTTTCAGGCATATACTAGCATATTGTACCTGAAGCCAAGGATGCAAATCATCATCAGGGGACAGAAAGTCAAGACCCAGCTCGTGTCCAAGAACTTGGCGTACAGCCGGCATGACGGCTACAGGCCCAATTTTCACGTATCTTTTGACCACTTGGTCGCTGTCTGACGATTTCAGAAATTTGTGATACTAATGCTTTCGCATGGTTTCTTGTTTTGTTAATGGTTGCAGGTTGTTGGTTGTTAATGCTTTGACATGAATGGTGGTAGAGAATATCTGGGATTAGCGTTAAACAGTGAGATTATATGACAATAGGGTTTAACGATTGCTTTGGGGATCTGATAAACTGGAGGATAGTAGCTACCAATGACGCGTAGGGCCATGGGGCCAGGTCACGGCATCCTTTAGCCGTTAAATGTAGGACAAAAGCACCTGCAGAAGCACACGCTGCTTCTGCTTGCGATTGGAGTTCGGGCTTATTACGTTCATCAAAGCCTTTTAGGTGAAATTTGACTAGTGTGTTTAAAGTGTATTTTTACTGACTGGCTGCACCCAGTAATGACTCGAGTATCATCAAAAATATTTTTGTCTGACATGTTACGGTAGATGACCGCTAGTCACCGAGGGCATCCGCTTATTTTGGGTTATCTTGCGCGTCACTTGTAGCTGTGGTATATGAATCACATTGATGGTCATTGCTCCTTAACTCCTAAGCACAGAACGCACGTGTCAAGATCACCTTTGGCTACAACACCAAAAGCAAAGATCACTATGGCATGATGATGTACCATAAAAACCGCCTGATCAAAGCGTACGAGCGTGTTGGATGCCAGCTCAAGGTGGGTGATGGCGACTCTTCTTACTGTTGGTTTCATCAGTACTTGGTTCTTGTGTGTTGCGTGTCTAACCTAGCTTTTTTTCTGTATCTCTCATAGGCCAACATCAAAGGCGTAGGTGTCATAGGTGTTATAGAGTGCAACTTCCTCAAACCAACTCACAACAAACAGGATTTTGACTACACGGATGAATACAGGTCAGCAAGCAGCAGCGTCACTGTGTACCAGTTTGTGTTCGATAAGGATCCTCTGTTTTCATAAAGACACAAGCGTTCTGATTTTTCTTGGGGTGGGTGAATCTTTTTGCAGGAAAACCATCAACAGTGTTGCGATTAAACTTGAGGAGTACTGGAGAGAGATTCGGCACAAGAGGGACCAAGAAGACCCTAACTGTACAATTCCTTTGGAGGACACCTTGTAAGTGACTTTGCATCATGAAATTAGAACAGAGGGAGAATGTAGCTCATGTGTGGATTGAGCATGAATTCGGGAATGACCATTTTGTTTTCTGTTAATGTTCTCTTGTAGCAAGCGCCCAGATCAGAACTGGGCCCAGTGTGACAAGTGTCTGCAGTGGAGGAAGCTCCCGGACGGCATCGACCCAGACAGACTCCCCGATCGGTGGTTCTGCCACCTGAATCCAGACCCGCAATTCAGGTGACCCCTCCCTTCGCATTATTTTATGACATTTTCCAAAATATTTATTTATGTGTGGGGATTCTAGTAAAGTGTTGTGCGAGACATCACAGCAATAACAAAAGGGCATATTGTCTGCTGTGTTTCCCGTCATTTATTCACCCAACTATAAAGCGAAACTTCACAATTTACTGTCCATGGATCATATGATAGTAAAAGATTAAGTAACTAAATGTAGTCTCTAAATATCTAAAGTAACCTCATCGCCTGCTTGTAGTTGTAGAACAGGGCTATTCAACTAGCAGTCTGTTGGATTTAAGGTGAAACCCGCCCGTAAACTGCCTTCAAATATGGCTTTCATGACTGTTATAATCCATAAAATTAAACGACAGCAGTGATTGGCTGCAAAAGTAAACATTGTCGTTTGGCTTGCTCCTGTCCTACTGGGCTGTCAGATGTGTGCGTTCGTTAATTCAATCTGACTCTCGGAAAATAAAATAACACATGGTTAAAACGTTTTACCATTTTACCGATGCTCTTTTACAAAAAAAACATATCATGGTTAGGCCTTTATCACCAGATTGAGACTGTAATTTAGAAAGTGGCTGGTCCACTTTGTATTGAAGTTGAATAGCCCTGTTGTAGAACATGATATTGATTTGAAAGTCGCTACCGAGAGGGACACCTTATATTCTTCTACCAGGAGAGGTAATAGACAACTCAATTATTAAGCACAATGGATCCCTCAGTCTTTCCAGCTATTGGAGGCTGCATCACATGATGTTAATTATTTATCAGCACTGTTCTCTGCAGAGACAATGCATATCACATATTGCATGTCACATATTGCACATAATAATGCATATCACATATTGCACATAATGCATATCACATATTGCACATAATGCATATCACATATTGCGCATAATGCATGATCTGTGTAGATCCTTTCAACAAGAAAAACAAAGCCAATCCTTGAACGTTCTGTTTTGTTCCACTGCATTAAGGTAACATATGGAATGTTAAAACGGAAACCTTGTGGGAACAACTATGATGCTGATAATGAAACTCTCTTGACACATTCCACGATTCTGGCAAAAGACTGTTAATGGGCTTGAGCTTGAGACGGAATGCTTCGCCGACCACTCCCATACACATCATAAGCTACAATAGTGTGTGCTCTCAACCTTGTGTATTCTTCTCAATAATTCATTTTCTTTTCTTTGTTTGTCTTTTCAGGAGTTGCCATGTACCACAAGAACAAGCTGATTCAGACGATGAGGCCTCCTACCCAAAAACTTACAAACAACAGTAAGTCACCCTCTGCTTTACTATCCTGTACACCAAGATAATATGTTCTGAGGTTGTCACACCACAGGAAAATCTGTCATGAACCACTCAGACAAATCTGAACCATTAAAAACATTGCCAAGTATATTAAATTAGGTTTCAAAATTATGAGAACTAATTTTCATAACTAAACTTGGCTTGTTCTTCTCTGTCCACTCAACTCCGGATACTCCGGATAAGTCTATTTATGGTTGATAACATGTTCAAAATTTAGTTTGGGAGCAAATGCATGTTAATCAGAGGGATTTTCAGATAGACCTTTATTTGCACTAGCAACAAAATGGTTAGTAGTGCATTGCAAAATAGCATGTTCATAGCGTGATGCACCCACTGATTTGAGACTATCAGAACTGAATTAAGGCAATGTGTGCAGCGTCATTTCATTTGCTCCCAAACGAAAGTTTAAACTCGTTATCAAGCATTAATAGACCCCAGGGTGTTTTTTACTACGGAGTATCCCTTTAAGGATCGCTTATGGTCTGTGGGGAATGCATCACATTACCAATGCGCCTTTTCTGGATCAGTTCAGTTTAGTCCAGTTTAGTAGTCTATCCAGTTTCTCCCCCCATGTCTTCAGTAATAGTTTTTCTAACCTATACAAGGTGCTTCCAAATGAATCTCTGATTTTAGTGTATGGGGTCTTTTAAATAGATGGGCCATGTCCATGTCTTAGGCTGATGATGAAGTTACAATGCAAACTGTAACCTGACCGTTGCTCCCAATTTATTCCACACAGTGAACGCCACAGCAGAATGCAGCTGGAGAGACAGAGGCAGCAGGTAGGCCTACTGCAGACATGCTTGCTGTCACAAGTGTGTGTGTGTGTGTGTGTGTGTGTGTGTGTGTGTGTGTGTGTGTGTGTGTGTGTGTGTGTGTGTGCGTGTGCGTGTGTGCGCGTGTGTGTTGGTGTTGGTACTGCACACATGCTTGCTGTTGCCATTTTCCTGTTTCTGTTGAATGAACACAACATAGTTGGGTCACAAGTAAAGGGGAGGGTTCCAATAGTACTGGCCTCACAAGCCTACACACAAGCCCTGGCGTGCGTGCGTGTGTGTGTGTGTGCGTGCGTGTGCGTGCGTGTGTGTGCATGCGTGTGTCACATGATGCACTAACAAATCCAACTGTCAGATGAAGGAAGTTAAAAAAAAATGACTGGTTGTGCACTAATTCTTGTATGTGTATGTGTGTGTGTGTGTGTGTGTGTGTGTCTGTGTGTTGTCAGATGGAGGAAGCGAGGAAGAAGGAGGAGATGGAGAGGATATCCAGACTGAAGGAGCAGAACGAACAGCTGCGACGGCAGCACGCACGTCTAACCCAGCAGATCAGAAATTCGGTGGGTGGTTGGGTTGGGTTGGGTTGGGTTGAGTGGGCTCGAGGGCTGCCTCAGGCACAGCATGGGGGAGCAGGAGACAGTGAGCTACACTGCTGAAGATGGTCACAGTCGCACTGACGGCACAAGTGCTGTACTCAGACTCACAAGACAAGTGTGACTAATGACAGGAGAGTCAGTGGGTCTACTTCAAGTGGTCTGCGTCAAGCGAGCTGCTAGGAAACTTTGGAAGAAAAAGTCAGGGGCTGAGTTTCCGTTGCTGTTGCTGTTTGACAATCATGGATGGCTTGAGTGCTTATGTACCTTCACCTCAAATGCTCACGTGTGTGTGTGTATGTGTGTGTGTGCGCGCTTGTGTGTGCGTGCGTGTATTCTCATATCTGTCCACACAGACTGATTTGCCTGCCAGGCTAGCTGGCTCCGTCCAGAGGAGTGCCTTGGCAACAGCCCCCCGCAGCTCCGGCGGACACAGTCAGACAGGTGAGAGGAGACTGATTGAGAGGATCCCTGATTGGTGCTCTGGCAGGTCGTGTGTGTGATTGGTTCCCCTGGCAGGTTGCATATGATTGGTTCCCCCGGCAGGTCCTGTGTGATTGGTTCCCCCGGCAGGTCCTGTGTGATTGGTTCCCCCGGCAGGTTATGTGTGATTGGTGCTCCGGCAGGTCGTGTGTGATTGGTGCTTTGGCAGGTCCTATATGATTGGTGTTTTCCTGTGCTCTTGAGTTTGACTGAACTTGTTTCTGATTGGACAGGCTCGTCCTCCGAGGGGATGCCCATCATCACAAGTGTCTGCTCCCTCTCCACACCATCCAGGTACACAACGCTCATTTATTGATTTATTTCTAAGTCTGTTGTGTGGGCTGCTTGCCTTTATTGTGAGAGAGACAGGAAGTGAGTGGGAGAAGAGATGAGGTGGGATCGGGAAATAACCCTGATTGGACTTGAACCTGGGACTTGGACCCCAGTGCGGTATGGGTGCTGTAGCTAGTTGCCCTACAGGCCAGAGGGTTGCATCTACTAGTCTTGGCAAAAACCCCTTGCCATTCCTTCATTTTAGCCCACTAAAAGCATATAGTGCTTTCCTACGGTTATAGCTGTGCCATTGTGGCACTGAGCGACTGGAAATTTGACTTTTACTTTTGGGGTTATTAAGTTGTCTGTCTGTCTGTCTAGCATAAGGACAACGTCATATAACTTGTAATGAATCTAAACATCTGTGATCATAGAAACGCAGTCATATGCTAATAAACACACTCATTCCTAGACTGAAGAGGAGGCGAACTTCAGGGCTCGACAGTGCAGAGGCAAAGCAAGCACGTGCCAGCCATTCTCCGGGGTCAGAGGTCGCGACTGCGTCCTCCCCGGCTGCAGCCTGCCCGGTTCCCACAGTGGTCATCCCCGATGATGACGACGAGGAGGAGGAGGAGGAGGATGAAGACATTGTCATCGATGAAACGAAGAGCACCCCCAAACCCAAGGCGCCGACCTTTGACATCGCCCGAGTGAAGACGGAGGGACGGACCACCGAGGTGCCCGGGCTTCTCTTGGACTGTACCGACGACGCGGCCCCGGATGTGCCCGAACCCGCGGCGGCGGCGTCGTCGGCGGCAACTCCAAACCGCTCGCCCTCGACAAGCGCGGAACAGCAACAGGAGCAGGTCAGCACCACCACCCAGACGGAGACGAGCGCCGCTATCAAAGAGGAGAAGGAAGAGGTGAAAAACACGGCGGACGGCCGCGAGAAGAACAGGGCGAAGGAGGCGGAGGCGGAGAGAACGGACGCAGGCACGTCGGCGCTCGCAGAAGAAAAGGCGGCGAAGGCAACTGAGGACGAGGCAGCGTCGGCGTCGCCGATGGACGTGGCTGCAGCCGAGGAGGGCCCCTCAGCAAGTCCACTGGGGAACGAGGCGAGGGGGTCTACGGAGGTCGCGGGCGGCAAAGGAAGCGGTGAAATCGGTGAGGCGGCGGTCGAAGCCAATGAGATGGACCCGCCGACAGACGGAGAGGGGGAAAGGGCAGCCGTGCAGCCTCCGCAAGACGCTCAGACCCCGCGGGAGAAAGCCATCCTCATCGAGGCCCAGGAGCAGCAGGACCAGCTGATGGAGATGATGGAGAAGACGGCCTCGGAGAGGGACGCGTTCCAGAGCGAGGTGCACCAGCTCATCGTCAAGGTGGAGGACCTGGAGCAGAACCTGGAGCAGCTCTCCCAGAAGTCTGTGAAGCGAGAGGTGACCCATCAGGAGTGCCAGACCGACAAGCCGGAGAGCGACGCGAGCGATCTCGAAAGCCTCCAGCAACAGTTGGAGCAGGTTCGGAAAGAAAGGGATGCTCTGGCGGAGGAGAAGAAACGGTGGCAAGAGAAACACAGAGGAGAAGGGTGCAGCAGCTCGCCAAAAAAAGGGCAAAAAGAGGAAGAGGGGGCAGGCTCGTCTCAGGTTAACGTTGTGGACGACGAACTGGCTCTGCAGGTGGACTTCTTGCTCAGGGAGATGGACCAGTGCAATGCGGACCGGGATGACCTGAAATCCAAGGTGAGTGGACACTATATAGAGGACACTTTTTGTCCTCAGAGCTGCATGTAGATTTTGTGTTCCAGACATCGAGCTGTAGAACTAGGTTGGTTGACAAAAAAAGGGGCCTGTGTCACCACTACAAGATGACTTAACCGGTGATCATGCTCTTCTCCAAAACTTCGGATTTGATTAATCTCTTCAGAGGACATCTCCTCTCATAGCACTACTACAATTGCACTCCTTGATGCACTTCTTACACTCATTGATGCACTTATTGTGGTTTTTGTTGTTAGAATTGCTGTTTTTACCATGTTGTAAGTCGCTTTGGTTTAAAAGCGTCAGCCAAATGTAATGTAATGTAATGTAATGTAATGGAACAGAAAGACAGAAAAGGCAGATAAAGATAGAGAAAGAACCTGTGATCCAGGAGGAAAAACAGAGGAAGAGAGAGAAAGGGAGTGAGAACACCTGTGAGAGAGAACTCACTCTTTGCATTATATTACATTACATTACATTTGGCTGACGCTTTTTAGCCAAAGCAACTTACAACATGGTAAAAAGCTTTATAAAGCAACTCTCAAAAGTTCTAGGACAATCTTAAAAAAGTTAGAGTGCAATAAGAATAAGTACATCAGTGAGTGCTGCTTTTAAACAGGCAAGTGTCAGTTAAAGTAACTGCAGCCGATGGCCAACACCTTCCTTTTTTCTCTCTTACACTTTTTTTTTTCTTCTTCTTCTCTCACAGCTGGGCAGTCTGGAAGTGGAAAAGGCAGCTTTGGCTTCCCGGATGGAGCAGCTGCAGAAAGAGCTGGAGGAGATGAGAAGAGATGGGAGCAGGGACCCAGCTGGAGGCGCACAGGGCCAGAGTTCAGCCGAGGCGAGAGGGGACGCGGCCAGTGGGTCCTCCCCAAGCCGCCAGGTGCAGGCCAACGACTCGTCCGAGCGGCGGCGGCAGAACGGGACGGAGGATGGAGGTGGGATGGAGGTGGAGACCCAGGGAGAGAGGAAGGTTCAGGGGGACAGCCAGACACATGGGAGCTCTGACCGGCTTAGCAAAGAGGAAAAGCAAAGGTACGAAATGAACACACACGCACACGCACACACACACACACACACACACACACATAAATTACTGTTGCGTCCTTGAATGTGTGGAGTTCACATTTCTGTAGAGAATTTCCCTGATAAAATATCTGAAGTGCAAAAAGTTCCAAAAAATTTTTTAAAACATTTTAGGAATATGCTGCTGTGGATCCTTAATTGCTAGTGACTTAACACAAGTTATGGGACAGGAACTGGCGTAAAATTCTAGAAGATATTAGCAAGTTCTGTTGTGGCGACTGCTTACAGCTTTGTCCAATCTCTACACAGTTTCAATGCCGAAGTCAGAAAATGAAATACAGATATAGAAGACTACTGGTCTGACCCCAAACATGTCAACACATTTGTGGAAGATGACTAATCTGTTTTAACTTTAGGCCCACAATGATGGTCGCATTTTTTGCATCCATGCAGTAGCTGTTGGACTTTTGCAAAAAAAAAAAATAAATTTGTTAAGTTTGTGTCATGAGAAAACAAGTAACAAAACAGCTATGTGATTCTACATGCACGAAAAGAAAGAAAAAAGAAACTCCAAATGTGACCCTGTAAAGCGGAACCAGTCGTTTCGGTAAAATTTATTAAATTAAGTTATTGTGCTCACTCGAACGGCCATAAACTAAGCTTTCCAACGGTATGTATATATCGAGGGTATTACACAAACTATCGCTAAGATAACCGCATCCAAAGTTGACATGGTTCTCCTGTCACGATATGCCAGAAGAGGAGAAATCACCTTTTTAAGTGGCGCGTGCATAACGGGAATGACAGCAAATGTGTTGAATCTTCGCCGGGTTTAACAGTCAAAACTTTTTCAGTGAAATGTGTTCACGATATGAAACTGTAGACTGTATACAGTCAAATTATGCGAAAACGTGAAATTCAACATTTTAACCCGGAAGTTTGTTATTGTTGATTATCTCAAAATAACGTTGTGCGCAAAACGACTGATTTCGCTTTGAATGGTCACAAATATCCTTCCTGGCACATTCTATTTCTCAGTGTGCTGCCTTCTGTCCTGACAAATGCAAATAATGGCTTAAAATACCCACATGCATAGAATGCACAAAAATATTGTGAGACTATATGAGTCTACAAAAATGACGCTCATTTTGGACCTAAAAATTCCCCATCAAAATACAGATTATATAAAAATAGAGGGCAAGTCTCAAAGGACACACAGTTGCCTGCGCTGTCATCTTAGACCCAGTGCGAGCATTGAGAATAGCCTAATGGCTGAAAAGTCTGCTCACCCTTAGTAAAAATCTTCTTCAGCAAAGACTTATGTCTACTATTTTTTTCAGAGTGCGAACCTTTCCTGCCTTTTTCTGATATCTTTTGGTTTGACGCACCTGTTTAAAAAGACTTTCATCTAGAGCGCAACATCTTAGACAAAATTTCTGTGACCGACGATCCATTTATTGTTGTCTCCCTTCCCTCCTCAGGCTGAGTGAACTTCGACGAAGTGTAGGCCGCCTCCTGGTCACATTTGTGCCTGCTCTTGACCTTAACCAAGTTAACTACGAGTGCTCCGTCATCGATGAAATTCTGGATCAAGTTCTCCAGGAGATCTCGCAGAGTGAGAATGGGATTGATGCCACGTAGTTTAAACCAAAACTGTTTTGGGGTAGAAAAAGAACAATAAACAAATCTCAAGTCTTTTTAAAGTCTTCACAATGACATGCTTCCTTTTATATCTTAAAAAAAATGGGAGAAAAATAACCCTGTTGAATGTACCTTTTTTTTATATTGTACATAATTTAAAAAACATATTTTTGTACTGCTGCATACTGGTTTGTTATACATTTAAAAACTGAACTTGCACTGACTACTGTACTGAAGTTAAAAAAGTGTAATTTTATTTTGGATCGTCACCAATCCAGTGGATAAGAATTCTTTGTTAATTTTGTTTTATCTTGTTCAATAAGTTCAATAAAATGTGCACAACTCATTACCACCAGGTATCTATTTTGAAGTCTATAGTACGTAAACATGTTACTGGGAATGTTCCAGTGTTTTACATAAGCTTTCACCATAAGATATTTTATTCTTAAGTTTTTAAATATTGTGAAAAGCATATATTTGTCCTTTTCCCTATCTCTTTAATCATGTAAGAGATAATGATGTGCCTTGCACATTTTTGTTATGTTTTAGTTCATTTTGTTTTTGGAGTGTAACTTAACAGGTAAAATGGAGAAGCGCACAGAAGAAATCAGTCACTTTGGGTTCCACACACTTAAGAGAAATTTGAAAATCTTAGTTACAACTGGTTAATGTGCTATCACGCCATTTTTGTCATTGATGTTAACATGCTGTCAAGAAATGAACCAATTCAATATTTCATCAGTCTGTACGTTTCTTTGTTTGTCTGCATTTCTAGACTCTGTCTGAGTGCTTTCCTTTTGCCTTTAGTCCACGGGCATGTGAGTTATTATTGTTGTCAGGTTTTTTAAGTTCTGTGTAAATTCCCCTGATATTTTTGTATTATTAAGTATGTTTGCCTGATGTACAAATGGATGTTAACTTGAGGGTACTTTACATATTTCAGACTGTTATAAATATATTTCATTACCATTTTTCTTGACCAGTAATAAAATTAGTTGAAAATATTATGTGTTTTCAGCGTTTCTGATGTTTTTGAAGTGCAACTTTAAAATCTTAACGTGTGTTAAAAATGTATCAACAATGTTTCTAGTATTGGGCTGGTCTCTGTTTCGGCCCACTCTGAATGCGCTGTAGTTGCGCAGCTATGACCATATTATATGACGTAGTCCTCCAATGACACTTCTGTTTCTACCGCGAATGAAAATCAGAGCGGGAAACTTGCTAGCTGGGCAACCAGCATTGTGAACATTTTGAGAACGGAGAACACCAAGGTTAGCACAAACACTTGTTTTTGACAGTTGCTAAGTTTTCATGTTCTTAATTATCGTGGTAGTATTTTTGTTGTGACTGTATTGGAGTTATCACCGAACTTTTCCCTGAAGAGCTTTGAAGTGGCAATGTATGTATTACTTGGCAAGATATAGCCAGCTAGCTAATGCATAGCTAATAGCTGCTATACCTTGCACTGAAGAGGCTAACGTTAGCTAGTTAATGTATCCAGAGATGCTTTTTAATCACTTTCATTCAAGGGCTAAGCTATGTTACAGCCATTTGACTTTGAGTCAAAGTTGATCATCTGAGTTTCTGTTGGCAGTTATTTGCTTGCAGTGTAACTGTTGAAGTAGAGGTAAATAACGTTAGGTAACTTGACGTTAGTTTTCTGGATATGTTCAGAAACGTTCATTTTTGATGTCATACAGGTAAGGTAACGTTAACGATACGCCGTTAGCTTGCTAGCCCGCTATAATGTATGAAACCCCAATTTGTAAGCAATTGTTATTTGTTAACGTCAACATCATTTATTTATCAGCAACGATTAAGCCAACGTTACATTAAATGTTAACGCGGTTAGTGGTCCTCTCATGTGAGGATTTTAAGTTGCCTGTACCTAGCTAGTTGTAGGTTAATGTATTGCTTTGTTAAATGTATTTTTTTTGTACACTTCTTTTCGTGCTGTCCCTATCATAGTTTTCAAGTCGATCACATCGCCTTGTCAACTTCTGTCTTTGCTTCCTCTGGGTTTAGTAAGAGGAAGGATGAAGGTGATAACCTGTGAGATCGCCTGGCACAACAAGGAGCCCGTCTACAGTTTAGATTTCCAGAGGAACCCTGAGGCCAGGATAGACCGACTGGCCACCGCTGGCGTGGACACAACAGTTAGGGTAAGGAGACATGGAGATGGGACAACAGTGCATTATGCCTAGGGTGTCTCGTGTATGTTTTGTTGCTCTGTTGTTTTTAAGTACACACGTTCTATACTCAACTCAAAGATGCTCATCTGAATTTATGTTGGCAGTTATTTGCTTGAAGTACAGATATCAGTGTTTAAAAGACGGATAGAAAGCACATATATTTGTATTAAAATGTAGGGGAATGAAAGTAAACAGTTGCCACTAACAACAACACTGCTACCTAAGTACAGTAACAAAGTACTTCCTTACATTCTACCTCTAGTGGAAGGTAGAAGTAAGTCAGCCCTTTGAGAAAATGACTGTAGCGCAGAGGTGTGTGACATCATTTTGTGATACTATGCCATACATTTTTAGGAAGAGTTTGGACATAATCTTGAAAAGGAATTAACCATGGCTTTTCACACCTGACCAGATTATATGAATCCCTACCAACATTGTAATTGGGCATGTAGATGTGGGAACATTTTTGAAGTGATGGAACAACAATACTAAATGGATAACATCGGTACACATTTAGCATTGGATGCCCTTGCTTTGAGTGACTCCTCTGGCTGTCGTCAGCAGTATGTGATCCACTATGAAATAGTAGCCTATTACTGTCTTTAACTCAAAGATCGGACTGACCCTTGACCTCCCCCTGTATTCTAGATATGGCGAGTAGACAAGGGTCCAGATGGGAAGGCCGTTGTGGAGTTCCTGTCCAATTTGGCTCGCCACACTAAAGCTGTAAATGTGGTCCGTTTCTGCCCCAACAAAGAACTCCTGGCGTCTGGAGGAGATGGTGAGTTTGTGGTGATGTGGTTTTGTGAAACTGGTTGATTATTTCAACAATTCCTACCCGCACTGCTAGATAGGCACAAGGTTCTCATGCAGCAGCACTTGAATCCCATTCCGTGAAGTTCCAGTCGAAGTTAGGAGTTTTCAAGTGCTACGTGAGACTAGCGGTGCTTCACCTGTGATGAGGCTGAATATAGTTCCAAGTAAATATCTGCCCAGGTAATAGCCTCGTTCAATTTTGCATTATTTGTACTTGTTCTGAACACACATCTCCCAAGATATATTTAGAAAAAATATTAGATGTCTCAGTCACTTTTTTGGAGGACGTGCTAACTGACACCCTTCATTTACAGCAACTGTGCTAAGCTAAAGCTAAAAACGCTGCTCCCAAAGCAGGACAATGCCCGGACGGATTTTAACCGGGTTTTTTTCACTGTTCTAACTCTGGGGGTGACCGAGACTGGCTTAATTTCATTTTTGGGTGGCGTATTCCTTTAAACTCTTCCCCTTTATATATAATATTGGGAAATTTGATTGCATACCCGCGCCTTTTGGACTTCTCTTTGATATTGTTTGTTAGCTTGAGTTTACTGATCCAAGTCGTTTTTGAAGTCTCACAGCCTTATTGAAAAATGCTCAGTGCTCGTTTTCCATAAACATGCCAATTGTCATAACATCCATGAGAATTGTTTGGTGCTGAGTGGTTTTTCCTTGAGTGGAGTAAGAAGCGTTTTTTTTTGCCAGTGTGTTAATGAGAGTTGTGTGGTTACTCAGATGGCGTCATCCTGCTGTGGAAGCTTAATGACACCAAGGAGGCTGAGCAGGCTTCAGCCTTCTACGAGGAAGACGATTCACAGCTCAACAAGGAGAGCTGGAATGTTCTAAAGACCCTGAGGTGAGCCGGACCTGATTAACTTTCCCCGAATTGTCTCATATTATGTAGTTTAAGGTTTTAATAGCTGTAGTACATCTTGAAGTGTTTTTCCGCCTCCCTATTCTAATCCTTCCCTGTTTTGTCCATACCTCCTGTGCTGGATGCCTTTACACCCCCTCAGCCCACGCCAGTGTTAACGACGGTCTGTGTTTTCTCTGTGGTAGGGGTCATATCGAGGATGTTTATGACATATCCTGGACTAATGATGGAAACTTCCTGGTGTCTGGTTCTGTGGACAACACCGCCATCATGTGGGACGTGACCAAGGGTATAGTTTTGTGTGCTTCTTAATTTATTCTGAATGCAATATGCAGTATATAGATAAACTTTTTTTTTTCTGTTTGCTGTGTGTGTAAAGTAGGGGTCTCCAACAGTAGCTCACAAGCTGCCAGTAGCTCCCCACCTGTATCTAAGTAACTCTCTGGGAGGAAAACATGTTAAAGTTCCTATGAAATCAAATTCACTGTGTCTACAGAGAGAAAAGGTAAATGAGTTGAAAGGAACCTTTAAAAAGTATTCAAATCTTACTCTGCGGTTTTGGGTGGAGATCAGCTATGTGAATACATGGCATGTACTACTACTAACATAAAAGCTCTCAGCCATGTCCATTTTGTCAAAGGAGCTCTCAGAGGAAAAAAAGTTTGGAGACCCCTGGTGTAAAGGCATGCAATTTCTGCATTGTGCCATATATGTCTGAACATTGTCTAAGTTATGTTGTGTGTGAATGATGCTTATATGCAGGTCAGAAGTTGTGCATCTTCAACGACCACAAAAGCTATGTGCAGGGTGTGACCTGGGATCCTTTGGGACAGTATATTTGCACATTAAGTTGTGACAGGTAGGCAAACTGGATATCGCATTGTAAAACATGCAGCACACTTTTAGGCGTTTCTTTTCTTGAATCCCATAACACTCCAAGCATTTGACAGAGACCCTCCATTAGCCACTGGCAAGGTGTTTTTATTTAACTGCTGAATACATCCTAGGCAACATTCAAGCCTGTGATAGAGTAAAAAATGTTGGCACCCACTGTAATAGTCTAATTTGTGCGATTAGAATGCTTTGATGATAATGTTTTACAGCATTTAGCCCTGTGACCAACATAACTGCCTCCACAACATAGTCTTAATATGCAGCTGAAAGAAAACACAGAGCCCATAATGTAACTCTAAATATTCCCTGCTGCCTCTTTAACGGCATATGATGAAAATGACAACTTTCCATCTGTTGTGTTTACTGCCCTTTCATGTAGAGTGTTGCGTGTGTTTAATACCCACCTGAAAAAGAGGGCCTTCAGCATCAGCAAGATGGCCTCCAGCTCTGCAGCAGAGGGAGAGGTACGTAGAAGATATTTTTGCGCATTTGTAGACCTTATTAATCCCTGATTCACCCACGTTTGTTTTGAGTGACATCGGCTGCTGCTGCTGTGAGTGTGACTGTGTGTGTGTCTGTTCAAACCAATTCACAATGCAGTGAGTTTATGACTCATTACACATTTTGTTGCAGCTGCGGTTTGTCTCACTAATAGAAACTTGTCACCACATACACAAAGGGCACAGTCTTAGATTTACTCCGCAGAATGGAAAGAAACTCTTTGTGGGCAACTCAGTTGACATCTATTGTGATGCATTCCCTATTTCAGTGCAGAGTATGACTGTGATGTATTTGTATTCTTCTTCAAAGCACGAAGTCCACTTAGCAAGTGGCACTGTCTATATGGCTCAGATTTTCGCGTTCAGGCCCAGGTTGACTTTAGGTAAAGACTTAGACTGGATAAAAAGTAGACAATCCACGCACATCCTATTCAACCTGGGTGCCGGAACTTCAGAATAGGCCATACAAAAAGGATAAAAAGTCTGCACACCAGTATAGCTCCCAGTGATAGTTTATTGAAGCAACGTTTCGAGCAGTACGCTCTTCCTCAGGCATCTGCTCGAAACGTTGCTTCAATAAACTATCACTGGGAGCTAGACTGGTGTGCGGACTTTTTATCCTTTTTGTAAAGACTTAGACTGGCCCTTTCATTCAAATCAATGTCAACTCAAAGTGTTTGAGTTGACGCCAAAGACTAGTGCCTGCTAAATCCTGTCATCTATTAGCCTTCTCAAATGAGACGTGGTCTGGCAACCAGACGTTCATTTTCTCGTATTTGAAAAAAATGCCCAGATCCGTTCACTGGGCGCCACGGATGTCTATCAAATGCGTCTGTGCATAGCTCATCATTGTCTTGCTTTCCCCCCTGTTCTGTGATTGGTCCCCTATCTCAGACAAAAAATAGGGCGGTAGTTTCTAGCAGCGTGAATGAAATCACTGAGCAAGGCAGGATGGGAACACCCAGGCTAGTCATCTATACCAATGGTTCTCAAACGGAGTGAGGTGTGCCTTGGAATTTTGGCGCTCCCAATGCATTTTTGTACAGCTCATGAAAGGCTAGAGGGGCATCTTTAAATGCATCAGCGTCTTTATGTTAGAAAGCCATCGTTTTCTTATCAGTCTTTAGTAGGCTACCACACACAGTTGGATTTTTAATGATGTGAAGTTGAGCGCCGTCTCCCGACTCTTTCTAGGCAAGCTCACCACAATGGATTACTGCCGACGGTTGTAAGGATATGTTGCAATTGCTAGATTTAGCCGCTTTTCTGCCTGTCTGCTCCAGCGATCAGTCTGAGGAGTGAGCGCTCTGCTTTGGCAGCCCGTGTTCTCCCTTGTTGAGCAACAGAATGGAGTCACCTTTCCCAACCTGTGAATAATGTCATAACTTGCCTTTCCTCTGTGCTCAGCCTCAGCTCACTTGGAAAAATACAGGTACAGTGGTTCCCCTAGAATCTTTTCCAGCAGTGGTGCTAGGGTCCGTCAAGCATTACTGATCATGTGAAGATGTTGCAGTGGCACTGAAAATCCAGCCGTGGCGCTGCACCACTGCTGAATACATTGTAGGGTAAACACTTAGGTATATGAGAGTGAACAGAAGACCCAGCAGTTATTAAGTAGGGGTGTGTGCTATGACCATTAGATGGTGACCAATCAGCCTTCAGATAGTGACCGTTGTTATCATGCAACCGTAGATTTTTCTTTAGAATTGCTAGGGCCAGCTCCGTCAAATTAGAGGAAGCATCTTGCCGCCAACCTCACCGCGCTCAGATGGCCACTACACTTTTTTTCTGGGTGACGCAATACAGATGTAAAATGTCTTTTTTTTAAAAAAAAAACAATCTTGATATATAACGTTTTTCTAGGTAGTAGTAGACAGTTTTGGATCCGTTAACTCAAAGGATTTCAGGATATCATGAATACGTATTTATTTCCAAGACTTTGATTGTTTCTGGGGGGCTTACTCATCATTGCTTTCCTGTTTGACCCACACTTTCATATAGGTGAAGAATTACAGGATGTTTCATGACGACAGCATGAAGTCCTTCTTCAGACGGTTAACCTTCACGCCAGACGGCTCCTTCCTCCTGGCCCCTGGTACACACACACACACACACACACACACACATACATACACACACACACACACACACGACACACACAGACATACGGATATATACGTACATCCTCTCACATTATGCATTATTCTAATGTAGTCACCTCCTTGTACTGACTTGTGTGTGGATTGTTTTTTTCTTTCGTTCTCAGCGGGATGTGTGGAAGCTGGAGAGAATGTCACCAATACCACATATGTGTTTTCCAGGAAAAGCTTCAAAAGGTGTGTGTGTGTGTGTGTGTGTGTGTGTGTGTCTGTGTGTCTGTGTGTGTGTCTGTGTGTGTGCGCCTGTGTGAGAATAGCTTTTTGGATGTGTGTTCATCTTGCCTGCTATTACATTGTCTGTATTCTCCTTTACTCTGTTGCCCTTAACAAGTTGTCCTGCAGTTGTCCCGTCCCCTTGTCCTGGTTCTTTTTAGTTGACACTAAAGGATTTAAGTCAATCTGATGTATTCTCATGAGACGACGACTAAACCGTTCAATTCAGGATAGTTTTCTATGATGAGACTTGGGCCTCCCTGCCCTACAGCTTTAAGGCCCTGTGTCCACCAATCACTTTTTTTTGTACTGACAGCGATTTTTCATTATATATCATTTTCTATCATTTGTAATGATTATTTTGTCTTCATGAAGTATAACATCTTGGAGACTCCCAGAGTACCACAACAGAGAGTCCGTGTACCACCAGTGGTACCCGAACCACTGCCCTAAATCAATCTGTCTGTATTTTGAATAGGCCGGTGGCACACCTGCCCAGTCCTGGTAAGGCCACGCTAGCGGTACGCTGTTGCCCAGTCTACTATGAGCTACGGACAAAGAAGGGAGAAGGTGAGAATTCACAATACATCCTTGAGTTCAGTGTTACCGTCACTATGCCTTGCCTCATGTTGGTGATAGAATCAGTTTGATTACATAATATGTTTTCAATTGAAATGTCCTTATACTGTACTGTACTGTATCAAAAAAGCACTAAGTTGAGCTGCGCCTTGCATTTTACGCAAGAAATCAAGAAATCGGTTGTCAAGAAATCGGTTGAGAGAAGCTTGAGAGGACCCCCATTCAGAGAAAAGGAGGATAGTCTCTATGGACGGAAATGTTTGCACAGCACCTTTGCACTTGTTTGCACTTTTGCACACTGTGGTTAAAAAATAGCCTGGCTATCCCCAGACTAAGCTCAACCTTTTAAGATTAAACGTTAGTCTGGGGAGTCTACGCTGTATTTCTACTGCATAAGAGGCATGATCAATGGGCATGGTTCAAATGACTCTGTCCGCGTCCCTCAACCAATCAGACGAACGATCAAGGGTGCGCCTGGAGGATAAGCTAGTTCGTGATTGGTTCCAGCAAACGTGGACAGGAAACAGGGGAGATAAATGTGCAGGTTTCCAGTCTGAGCTGCACAACCGCCAGCAGATCGGGCTGGGTTTACTCAGTCTAGGTAAAAAAGCCTCTGAACAATTTTTTGGAAAAAAATATTAGATGCGTAGTTTAAAAACAGACCTACTTGGCCCCAGCCGTGGCGCAACTGGCTGGGGCACCTGCACCGCACGCCGGCGACCCGGGCTCGACTCCCGCCCCGTGGTCCTTTCCGGATCCCACCCCCGCTCTCTCTCCCATTCACTTCCTGTCTGTCTCCACTGTCACTGTCAATAAAGGCATAAAATGGCCTACTTGACTTCTTTTTGTCTGAGTGCGAGTCCTCCCTAGCTGCCCCTAACTGTACACATCACATTTTTTTTACTTTTGTCAGACACCCGTCTATTTTCTTTCTGTTGCTCACCTTGCTCTGCTATTCTGAATGAGAAATATGACTCCAGAGAAGGGCGTATTTTACGGATTCAGCATGGACAGAGAGCATTCAATGCTACACGACAGTCGCTCGTGCACATGCAGTTAGGATACACTGTTCGAGCTCACTACCATGCTAACTATAAGCTCTGATGAGCCTACATGAGGAGAGTGAAGTCTTAGCTTGACCTTGAGGTAAAACCAGCTTTGATGTTAAGCTGTGATCAGCTCAGTGATCGAGCGCTATACTGGTTTTGCGTTAGCACTTAATACAGTTTGAATTCTTAACTGTAATCTAATGGTTTGTGTGGTCTTTGATGATGCAAAGAAGGGATTGAGGAAAATCACTGTGGCAAAATGTTATTTTGAATGATGCATAGTCTACACTTAAATGTTATTTTGATGGCTGCATTTTTTTTCTACTTCAAAAATATGAATGTATGACCAATATAGGTGTTATTGACATTGTACAGCATTCATACATTTCATGCAGACAAATTTAAAAATATGATCGTTGTCTCTAACAGCTGCTTTTGGGTTCACAAATCAAATCTTTCCACCTCAGATGTGAAGCATCTGTGACCGTCTCTCTCTCTCTCTCTCTCTCTCTCTTTTACTCATAACCTCTTTCAGATGGTGAGGTCAAGCCCTTGCCAAACACCCTCCAGCTGCCGTACCGTGTGGTGTTTGCTGTGGCGTCGGAAGACTCCCTCTTCTTCTACGACTCCCAGCAGACTCTTCCATTTGGCTACGTCTCCAACATACACTATCATACACTCAGCGACCTCAGCTGGTCAGTCCCATTCACTGAACATTCACCATGTCATTCTTCCCCCCTAAACGCAGTTGAGATATTCCTAACTAACTAACTACCCAAAGATTTATGAGGCTGCGCACAAACAATCTTTGTAAAGCTAGACTCGTCTCCAAGTAAAAAATATGTTATTTTCTCCTGTTTGTTTTTGACTTGGGCAAAAATAATTAAATGAATCAGAGATGGGTCTAGTTTTACATGAGTCTTGTGTATGCAACCTCATTACCTGTGGGCTGTTGGTTTGGAATCTGTGTGTGTGGTGCTAAACCAAAACAAAAACACAAAGATTATGATGGTGTATCCTCTCAAACAAATAGATCTTCTTGCATACATTCCCCAATTACTTGACAACCTCTTCCTCAAACATTGTTGTGTTTCTACATTGTTTGCATATCTGCTCCGATTCCTCTCATTCCAGGTCCAAGTCACTTAAACAGTGTTTACTCTGTTTTTACTCTCTATCAATGCCTAAATGTTTGTTTTTAGGTTGGCTTTCTCAAAGGGTCTAAATGCTAAATGAAAGTATTCAGTGTATCTATCTCAAAGCCCATCTCTACTCTTTATCTTTTAAATCAGTTGTTGTTGTTTTTTAAATGTGCTATACAAATGAATTGATTTTGACATTAACATTGTATCTGTTGTCTGTCACTTACAGGTCCAAAGATGGCTTGATCCTGTCTGTGTCGTCGACAGACGGCTACTGCTCTTTCGTCACGTTTGCGGAAGGCGAGCTCGGAACCCCTCTCAAAGAGCCTCCCGTCCTGAAGATCCCCACGCCCGGCTCCGCCCAGGAGAAGAAGGGCCGGAGGACGTCCAATGGCAAGACGGCGTCGTCAGTGCCCCGCACTCCCGTCGCCCCTGCCAGTCAGGAGAAGGACAAAGCGGCCGCGGTCTCCCCCTCCGCCGGCGCCACCATGGCCTCCCCGCCGCCCAGCAAACTCAGCCGCGCCGAGGAGAGGAAGACGCCGCAGAACCCGCAGGCCAAGACGCAGCCGCGCCGTATCGCCCTCAACACGCTGACGACAGCCTGGAGCAAACCCAGCACCCCGAAAAACACCAGCAGCGCCCCTAACTCGGCCCCTACCACCCCTGCCGCCTCTGCAACCAAAGCGTGCGCTGCTGCTGCTGCTGCTGCTGCTGCTGCTACAGCACCAGGCACCCCTAAAACCCCCGTCCCCACTACCCCTGCCGTGTCTGCGACAAGCACCCCAACATCAGCGACACCGAGCACCCCCAAGACTACCCCATCCACCCCCTGCAACAGCAAGGGTCCCTCTGCTCCCTCCACCCCCCTGGGACTGACTAGCCAGCAGCAGAAGAGCAGCAGCTCTGCCAAGGGGCCCACTCCCAGGTACCGTGCATCTCTAGTGCTTGGCCTACTGATCAAGCTTTTATTTGGGCGGGGGGGGGGGGGGCTGTTGGCACTTAGTTGTGTCTGTTATCTGTGAGATTGTAGATGGAGGGTGAACAAGATCTTTATAGTTTCTATACAATTGTCACCTAGTTAATTCTAGAGGTATGTTTTATTATACTCCGTTAAATGGATGTTTGCACCTCAGTGTGGAAGTTTCTCAGGTTGGTGCTCTGCACTAGCCTGGCCCCCGCCTGACTACGTACTTCCGCTCAATTTCATTCCTCTTCATACTCTGTCTGGTATAGCTCGATTTTAGCTTTGTTTACTCTGGCAAATGCATCTCCGTCCAATCAGCGAACAGAGGACGTTCCCAAGAGCGATTACATTTCATTGTCAACCCTATTGTTATCGCTGTGTCCCCCGTGGTTATCATATGTCATTACTGAACTCCAATGAATTCAATCTTTAGAAAAGCGTCCACAAACCAGGAAATAAACATTTGCCAATGGATGTAGGCCAGACTCTATGCGAAGAAGATTATTATTCAATTATTTGTGTTACCAACTCCGCTATCATGAGGATGTATTATCAAGAGTATAAGGTGGATACCTTCTGGCTTTTCCGGTATGGTGCGCCTAGCATTGGGTCTCTAGCAAGGCTCTAGCACAGATGGTTCTTAATTAGACTGTGAATTCGGTGGTGGTCTTTTCGTTTCTGTGCATTGTGTAGGCTGCACACTCAAATGCATTATTTAAAACAGTTGACAAGTAAACACAAAAATGTCTCGTCCACTTTCTATTGTGATCGCAACATCAACAGAACTTTTACCACGGTAGCAAACGTGGTATGATAGTATTTCATTTCATAGATCATTTCAGCCCTAATCTCTAGGGTATGGTTTAAAAAAAAGAGAGAGAGAATATGTGACCATTCACAGCGAAATCAGTCGTTTTGCGCACATCGTTATTTTGAGAAAATCAACAATAACAAACTTCCGGGTTAAAATGTTGAATTTCATGTTTTCGCATAATTCGGCTGTATACAGTCTACAGTTTCATATCGTGAACGCATTTCACTGAAAAACCTACGTTTTGACTGTTAAACCCGGCGAAGATTCAACACATTTGCTGTCATTCCCATTGTGCACGCGCTGCTTAAACAGGTGATTTCTCCTCTTCTGGCATATCATGACAGGAGAACCATGTCAACTTTGGATGCGGTTATCTTAGCGATAGTTTGTGTAATACCCTCGATATACATATCGTTGGAAAGCTTAGTTTATGGCCGTTCACGTGAGCACAATAACTTAATTTACTAAATTTTACCGAAACGACTGGTTCCGCTTTACAGGGTCACATATATGCAGTGAGCAGCAGTTCTCTTGGCGGAAATGCCTCGTTGATGTCTGAGGTCAGAGGAGAATGACCAGACTGCTGGACTCAAGGTGATGGCAAGGCTACGGTTACTCAAATAACCACGTGTTTTAATTTATACGTGTTTTGTACGAGTTTCGGCGTTCTTGTACTCTACACTGTCTTGTCCTGCCCTGGTTGCACCGGATTGTTGTGGTTTGCAGAAGCGCAGAGAACTCTCTCTTTTCTACTCACATAAGCACATCACATGTTACAACAAGGTGTACAGGGGAGCATCTCTGCATGCACAGCGTGAGGAACCCTGAGTCAGATGGGCTACAGCGGTCACCACTGTCCGCTAAAAACAGGAAGCAGAGGTTTCTACTGCGACATTCGGATGGTAGGGTCAGAATTCTGAGTAAACAACATGACCACATGGATCTACAGTATTCTGCCTTGCATCAACGGCTCAGGCTAGTGGTGGTGTTAGGATGTGGGCAAATTTTCTTAGCAGACTTCAGGCCCCTTAGTACCACAATAGTTTAAATGCCACAGCCTACCTAAGTGTTGTTGCTGACCAGGTCCATTTCTTTATGAGCATGGTGTGCCCATCTTCTGATGGCTGCTTCCAGTAGGATAGCCTGCAATGTCACACAGCTCGATCATCTCAAACTGGTTTCTTGAACAATGACCATAAGTTCACTACTCAATGGCCCCCACAGCGGCCAGATTTCAATCCAATATCCAAGTAACTTTATGTAATCAATAGATTTGCCCATCTTACCGTTACATTATAAACTTTGTTTTTCATGCTAGCGCAAACTTTTCCTTTTAATACACCAGAAGAATACCCTTAAAATGGATTTGTTTTCATTTTGAAAGAAACAACACAGTGAGGCAATAGAAAGTGCCATTTGCAGTTCGGTTGTATAGAACGGACGACGGACAACGTGACATTTTCACTTAAGCACTCTATAGAGCACCTTTGGAATGTGGTGGAACAGGACATTCGCACCATGGATGTGCAGCCATCAAATCTTCAGCAACTGTGTGATGCTATCATGTGAATATGGGCCAAAAAAAAGAGGAATGTTTCCAGTGCCTTGTTGAATCTTTGCTACCAAGAAAGAAGGCAAAAGGGGGCGTCCAACCCAGTACTAGCATAGTGTACCTAATAAAGTTGATGAGTATATATTGGCAAATGATCAAGATCTGATGAGCATGTAGGGTACATCTTTACCTGATCACATTTTCAGTCCATGGATACATCAACAAGAACTACATGTAGATCACAATGTATTGCAGTATCAATATCTCGAGCATAGTCCTAGTTGGCTTGCACAGTTTGAACATGGAGGATTTAAAGCCTTACAGCTGCAACTCTTTTTACTAAGTAATCGAGTGGAACTGGTCCCAGATTTTTCAATCCATTGGAACTGGACACCTCCAGCGTTATGAATTCCTCTTTGCAATGTTTTTCAGACCTTGATAAATGGCTCTTTCTGGCTCGAGCAGAAAGTGAAATTGAAACACAATGCGGTCCAATGCGGTTTACCTTATTCTATGCAGCTGTTAGGGGACTGAAGTCCACCAAAGTAGAACAGACTAAATTATAGTGTGTTTTTCGGAAGCTGTAATAGAACTTGTCTGTGCCTAAATAAAGGTGTTGCAGTTTCAGGCTGTATATTTTTTATATTATATAATTTTCCAGTAGACTGCAACAAACAGCCCAGTTTGCATTTGCAAAAATTGGATGAGCTGAGGGGTTAACAAATACATCAGGCTACTGAATGCAGACAATGCGGCTAGGCAGCCATACATGTTCATTTTTAAAAGAAAGATTATTACTTTTCCAATCAGTTTTGTAAATCTTTTCCAAGTTCTATCCCCTTAAAAAGGAGCGTTGCCATTTATTTTAACATTTTAAAATCTAACTTAAATGATATTAGGTATATTCTACGCTATATTCAGACTTGGAGATAATGACAACTGTGTAGATGCTGAAAAGGAGTACCTTTGCCACACAGAAAATTGATAAGATCCGAATTGATTAGAATAATCTGACTGTTGATCGACAATGACATCAGAGTAGTCAAAAGTCCTATCAGTTCCCATCCTCCCTTTTTCCACATTGATTTGGAAGACCGTTTGCATCAAACTGAATTAAAAGTTATCAAAGTTGTTGAAACAGCTGAACAAGCTGCTCTTAGGAAGATAGCTGGTCAGTAGGGCTTTGGTTAACAACATGAAAAATTATGAAGACTAATAAAAGAGTATATAAGCCTAATGGTTAACTCGCTCTCCCAAAGCACAAGGATGGGGTACAGTAGATAAAGCTATATGACGTTGGCTTGGTTTCAGATGGTCCGTACTCCAGTCCCAAGCAAGCAGCTTAGCATTGCAGGTGCATGACCATTGACCAATAAGGGGTTGGGTGAGAAGCCGGCCTTTCTGTTTTCATGCTAAATGTGTGTGCATGAGCAGACCTCTTTATATGAAATCTGACTACCTGTGTATCTGGTAGTGGCAGTGAAATTTGGTTCTTTTCAGGAGAACCCTTGTTACAGCAGTTGCAATCAACTGATAAAAATATGTTAAGTGCATGTAAGTTTCGTCACTGGCATGTGGTTATCATAAAGGAGAGTTGTTATCTACCGTAAGTAGGTATAGGGATTATTGTGAGGTGAAATGAGGTAGGCGTGACATTCTAATCATTAGCACCAGGAACATTTTACTGTGTTATCTTAACGTGTTGAAGTAGCTTCTCCGGCTGCTGTATTAAAGTTTGTGTCAGCGATTGTGGGTGACGTCATTACAATTGGGTGTTTTGAAGTGTTTGAAGCAAGATCCCAAACATACCGAGCTAGTTTGCCCCTCCCTTCCGTATTACGTGCATCATGAAAAAAAACCAACTTCACGTTCCGTGCACGACCGCGAGTGTGTGTGTGTGTGTGTGTGTGTGTGTGTGTGTACACAACCTTCAGATTCCAAAAAAGTTAGGAAGTTGTGTAAAAAACTGAATGCTATTTGATTAACTATATGTGTAAATCATATAATTAATTGAGATTTACAACAACATATCAGAATGTGATGCCTGCAACACAATCCACAATGTCCAACCTTTTGGAAACCGTGCTGTATTTGCTTTTTACCAAGAAATTGTGAAAAGTGGTAGGCTCTGTTTCTCATTTTTTTCAAGTCTGCTTTACTTCACTTGTTTTTGCCCAGTATTTGTCAAATGAAATAGACTAGTGAGTGAGATGCAGGATCATCCATATGACTCGAAATGCTATTTTCTACTTCATTTTTGTTTCTCGGTTTTGTAGTTGAGAAATATATTTTGTCGGCAGAGCGCATGGCAGCTGAGCTGCGGTGAATGAAAAGGATTAAGGATCAGACTTGGCAATGAACTCCTCGTGTTGTTTTGGTTTCCCCGGCCAGGTCTGCTGCCCAGGGACACCCGGGCTGGGGGGATCGTTGGACCCCCTGCCGCTCGAACAGTAACAATGAGTTCCCTAGCGCTGCTCTAAAACAATGGCCGGTCTGTCCTTGTGTACAGTAGGCTTCTGCGAGACCGGACAAGAGAGGGGAGAAAGTGTGTGTGTGTGTGTTATCGAGAGAAAGAAAGCCTAAGACAAAACCGATGATGGACAAAATCAAGGAAGTGTGAAGGAGAGTGGGAAATAATGAGGTATGGTTGAGGTGAGGGACCAGATTAGGAGTATGGTCAAAGCTAAGGCCGAAACAGAACAAAAGGCTAAAATCTTTTGACTTGTGTATATATCTACATTTCATTTAGAAAAAATCATAATACATACTTATATAAATATTAGCTTTTTACGGTGATGTTTTGAGTGCTCTTGCCATTATTGTCATGCATTGTCCTTAGAATGATGGAGAGGGTACTGTATACAACACCAGTCATTGCCTCAGTGACTCTGTAGCCAATTGTGTGCCCCTGAAGGCACAGGTTGAGGAAATGCTGTCGACTGACTTGACAGCTGACTGTATATGCTCATTCCCACCCTCCCAGTTAAAAATAAATGTGGTGTAATGGTGCGGAACTGCAGTGGTGATGCAGTGAGGTTGCTACGAGGCAAAGTTTGGGGATGGGGACCAAACCGAAGAGAAGGAAGTTGGGATGGTAGAAAACACTGTAAAAAGTCGAGTCCCTATTAGACACAGGTCTCTTTTCATTTCATACTGATTATACAGGAAAGTATTAAAAGTAACAGGGTTAGGCGGGGATCACATTAGCCAGTGGCAAGTGGCAGCGGCAAGCGTAACGCAACGCTCAGACCATAATAATACATCCAAAACATTCAATCTCGTTGCTAAGTTCAATCTTTGCTGCTACTTGTTAGACGCATCTGATTGGTCAAAATACCTAAACATTCTACATTGTAGAACTGATTGTGATGTGCCGAGCGTTGCGCTTCAAAGTTGAACCAAGTCCAACTCCCAGTTTGCTCAACGCCAGCGTTACGCCAGCGGTGTCACCGTTCCGCTGCCGAACCATAGAAAACAATCGGAAACCTGCCGCTTGCCGCTGGCTAGTGTGATCCCCGCCTTACAGTTTAAGACAGGCCTGACTCCGTAAGAAGCTGATTTCCAGCAGGTTCCTGTTCTGCAGCACATATAACAAGTAACAGAGACGAGACACATCACACAAGCGATATGTCTCTTTCACTGGCCTGGTGTGTATGAATATGAGGGTTCAGGAACATGCCTGGCTGCAGTAACTCGTGCTAGGTAGAACCGATATTTTTCAGGGTTTTTGTTTCCCCCGTACTGACAGTACTCGGGAAATCCAAGTGAAAAATTTCCAGAATTCTCCTTTAAAGCCCTCCAGATCACCATCTTGAGCTTGTCCTATGCCTCTTAGATTGAGTAGACTACAGATAAAGATGTTCCGCTGATTGAAGGCAAACAATGTTAGCTAGAGTTCCTAAATGTTCCTAAACTTCTGTCGACATGGACATGCTATGGTTAAATCAATTCGATTCTCCACAATTCAATTGTTCAGTTGATTTTGCAGAAACCATCAACACCTACGTAAGTTTTGGTCCAGTTAATTTAGATTTACTGGCTTAGTAAAGAGGTGTAGCCTTTGTTCCATCAGACTCGCTTCTGAAGTGAGTCTGGGTCCTCCACTACACAAATCTAGAAATTAATTACAATTACTTAATTTCAAGGTTTGGTGCTCTCAAGCATCTCTAGGGCCTTGGTGCAAAAGTGATTTATTAGAAACACACTTGTAATATACTAATCTGCAAGTGTATAAGCACAGTTCAACTACTCAACAAATATTTTGTAGCGTACTTCTTTAGCCTTGTCCCAAGTGTTTCTTGGGCTTGACATTTAAGCGTAGATTTGCACTTTCGTTATTGCTGATATCAAACTTTTTTACCACAAGGAAGTGGTGGTGGTTGTCAGGAAAGAAACCATTGTTGACGTGCAGAATTGAGCACTGATGGTGCAGTGTAGACTGCATTTTCATCAAGCTTAATCATCTCACACTTCCATTTGGATTTAGATCTTCAGAAAATAAAATTTTGATAAATGCAAACAAATTTAATGATCGAATACAACTCTTGTTTAATTTTAAGACTTTCCAATAGATATATTTTCACTTAAATCCAGTGACCTCACAAAGGATTTGACTAAAATAGGTCATAATATTATACACTGTAAACTAACGTATTGTTTTGTTTAGTTCTGGGAATGAGCATGGTTTGCTGATTTGGCTTTTATCTGTGCTTAGATTTGACTCTTGACTTTTGGCTCCTGTTTCTATAGGCGTATTTCTCTGACCTCGGTCATGCTGCGATCACCTGCTCCGTCTCAGAGTTCCATCACACCCTCCTCCACCGAGAAGGCCAAACACGGTGAGTCATGCCAATGGACTTGGGCGGGACTCCAGACAGGTGTATCAAGCATTTTAAGCACTGCAGCGTTTTTTATTGTTCCAGTGCTAAAGTGATGTCAGAGCAGGTTCTGTCACTAAAGGCCATTGTTTTTCATTCTTTTGTCAGCTAAACTGTTTGTCTGTGTCTCTGTGTGTGTGTGTGTGTGTGTGTGTGTGTGTGTGTGTGTGTTTTCTTCAGAGAGACCATCCCCTTCCAGTGACCCTCTCTGCAACCCTCCAGAGTCCAAGCGCCCAAAGACGGACTCTCCCAAGCCGAAGGCATCCAGTGCCCCTGAAGCTGAAGCGGGTCCGGCCCCTGCTCCCGCCCAGGGAGACCCCAGCACGGGCTGAGACCGGACGGAGGCCTCTGGATCTGCGTACCTCATGTTCCCACTCAGACTCAACGATGCCACCATCTGCCCTCTTCTAAGACTGTCCATGTGCTTGCATGTGCACTTATATGAAAGTACTGTACACGAATCCTTCTGAGTGGAGAGGTGAAGAAAGGGTTTAAAATGTCAAGCAACTATCATGTTGATGTGGGACACACACACACACACACACACACACACACACACACACACACACACACACACACACACACATATAGACACGTGCAGAGCACCATTATTACGGTCTACATTATAACGTTAAAGCCTGCAACTGTTTTCTTTTGTAAGGTAGCATTTTGTATATATTATAATATCTATGTGCACACAATACTTGTCGATGTCTACACAAAAATGAAAAAAGAAAGGTTCCTTTTTCATGTACTGTGGTCCCCCTATTCACTGTCCTCATCTTTAAAACCCATGCAACATTTATACTAAAAATCTAAGCAGTCTATCTGGACCATTTTTATTTTTGATATTCTGCAAAGTGATATAAAAGAATTTTCAAAATATACGTTTCTGGAAAATTTTTGCTCTCAGTATGTCTACAAAATGCATCCAATCAATAGGATGGGCTTTACAAAGGGAGAAAAAAAAGTCAGCATCATAGATCAGTCGCAGTTATGTCTAGGCAAATCAAATATGCTGTAGAACTCAACTCTGGAGTCAATTCATGTTAAGACTTGAAGCTGATTGTCTAAGTGATCGCATCATCTTTGCCAGCCGTGGGAAGCTACTGTAACTGTTTGTACCTTCTGAAAAGAGTTATACCGTAAATATATGATATTGATAATACAAGATATCCTTACAGTACCAGACCAAGACAACCTCACTCCAACCTCACCTTTTGTCACCGCCATCAATAAAACAAGGCTCTAAGTGCATGACCAGTGCTCCCGATGAGCAGGTTGGCTTGGCAGCCTCTGCCATCAGTGTGGGAATGGGTGCATATGAGGCATGTTGATATCAAGGGCTTTGGGTGCTCGCAGGAGCCATAAAAAGCGAGCACCCAAAAGCCCTCTACATTGGCCCCTTCTCATCCTCGATGCTCGGTCCTCCAGGCTCGTTGCCACTGATCTATAACTAACACTGGATAGACTACCGCATTGTTGCCGCCCCATCATTCTTTATGTAGATCAGTGGGAACGAGGACTGAGGAAGGAAGGGAGGATATATAAACGACTAATGAGAGGCACCCGTATCATGCCTCACATTCACCCATTCCCACACTGATGGCAGAGCTATATAAATGCTGTCCATTTACCATGACTGGCCAGAAGAAGTGTGACGTCGAATTGGGCACTGTGAACTGGAAATGAAGAAGCCGGGATGAACATGTATTGCTATTAGTGGTTGCAATCCAGGCATTGCAGCCATGTGAGTCATTGAAAGACAGCAAGTTGGGTCACAGTGACGAAAGGATGTTTGCATGCAGTTTGAATTGCAGTTGAGGTTTATGTAAGGCAGTGTTTCCCAACCTTTTTTTCCTTGAAGGCCTCCTTGCCTGTGTCGAAGACAAGCCAGGGCCCCCTACCCGAACTCCTACCCGCATACACACACAAGACATTGTTTTATTCAACAATCCGGGACTGAATTACCAATGCCTAGCTTAACCCCACCTGAGGGTTGCTTACGCAAGTTCAGAGGCAATTAATAGCTGCATGAATTTAAATGTGGAGCGAAAGTATCTTTTAATTTGGATTATACAGACTTTTGATTATCCGATTGGGTGTGTTATTGGGATTTTATGCATTTAATGTGCCCAAATATAATTTTGGTAACCTCACAATTTCAGCCCAGGCTGTACGAACCCTCTGCAATCTCTGGCGACCCCTAATGGGGTCCAGAGACCCCAGGTTGGGAACTACTGATGTAAGGTGTTCCTAGAATATTTTGTCATATTTTGCGATGGTATTATAGACAACTGGCATTACCTCAGATATTTGCTGTTAAACTCTGAAGACCAGGAGGTGTGCAGGTTGATTGTAGTTGCAGTGCTCAAGTAAATCTTAAATAAATGCTATCGCTGTTGACAGTATTAACACAGTATAATGATGCCAAACACGGTGTGAACTGTACAGTATGTGGTATGATCTGTAGTACTACCCTCCAAAAGTCTGGAAGCATCCTGGGAAAGGTGGCTTTCAAGATAATGGAAACAACCTAATTTGTTTGGCGGGCAAAATGCAAAGTGTGTAAACGGGCAAAGGTCTCGCACGTGACGCACTGTGGGGGTATGGGAACATTGAAGTGTCTTTTCCATGATGAGATTAGCACATGATTCTATAGTTGTTAGATTAGCTTTAGTTGGACTTTGCACTTTGCTTATCATTGAAATTGGGGCTCTATAAGTAACTTAGTTTGAAGTGTTAAACAAATCATTATCCATAACATGACCTGCAAGTATTTTTTTTATTATTATTATTATTGTAATGGTAGTTTACCAATCAGACTTTCAATGCAGTTTATGGTAGCCTGATGATAACTGTATCAAACTTGGTCCTGGTCAGGCGAATCTTAATACTTTTGCTGGATGATTTCAAATTAAGGGTCACAACTGGTTATAATCAATTCAAAATATCAGGCAGTTGTTATTGCCAGAGAGATCATTTGCTTTACACAAATGCATATGGAACAAAATTGTAAATATGTTGTAAGAGTTGCAATATGACATCTAAAACTTCTTCAATGCACAAAAGGTTTATTTCTCTAGAATTTTGTTCAGAAATGCGTTCAAATCATTGTCAAATCTGTAGGCCTTAGTAAAGCACTTCCCTTTACAGTCATCTCCCAGGCAATAACTCCGTTGATATGATCTGATTTGGACTAAGGAAAAAAATGGGAACAAAGCAAAAGTCTTGCATTTACATTTTTGTTCAGCAGTTGTTTTGTGTTCTTTGGGAAAATGGGAAAATGTTCAGATGCCTTTCCTTGGAAACACATCTGCCAGTGATCGGAAACATGTGCACTATGGACTCAAGTGGATAACACAGAGAGGGTTGATTGTAGACAGAATGAGGAGTTTGTCAACTGACGCACTATATTGCCAAAAGAAATTGGTCACTTGCCTTGACTCGCATATGAACTTAAATGACATCCCATTCTTAATCCATTTGGGTTTAATATGATGTTGGTGCACACACTCTTTGCAGCTATAAGAGCTTCAATTCTTCTTGGAAAGCTTTCCACAAGGTTTAGGAATGTGTTCATGGGAATTTTGACCATTCTTCCAGAAGTGCATTTGTGAGGTCACACACTGATGTTGGACGAGGAGACTGGCTCTCAGTCCCCACTCCACTAGTTCATCTCAAAGGTGTTCTATTGGGCTGAGGCCAGGCCAGTCAAGTCCATCCACACCAACCTCTGTCATCCATGTCCTTATGGACCTTGCTTTGTGCACTGGTGCACAGTCATGTTGGAACAGGAAGGGACCATCTCCAAGCTGGGCTTGGCCCCTTATTTCCAGTGAAAGGAGCCAAGAGATTTTGGACAATTCCTTGCTCCCAACTTTGTGGGAACAGTTTGGGGATGGCCCCTTCCCGTTCCAACATGCCTGTGCACCAGTACACAAAGCAAGATCTGCAAAGACATGGATGACAGAATTTGGTGTGGATGTAGTGTACATTGCCCTGAGATGATATCCAAACTCAAAACTATACACTGAAAACCAAATATAGAGTTCCATGTGGGTACTTCTTCTGGTCAGCTTCGTATTGGTTCTTTTTTCTTTCCTAAGACAATGCCATATAAGTCGAGGCACACCTCCAAGCTGTGTAAGTCATAGAGAAGTGTCAGCTGGAGAGTTGTTTGCCAGAAGACCCAGTGCCCAGTATGATCTTTACCCGGGAAGAATTGCAACAGGAAGAATTGTACCGTAATGTCCAACCAGTTTGAATCATGTTTTGGCAGCTCTTTATGGGATAATATATCAGGAGAATACACGATAATAATAAAAAAAAAAACAGACTGTTTGGACATCTAGACTAGAGTGTATAAAGCTGCCAGTTGAATCCAATGGGATATTTTATGGTGTCACACATTGTGCCTATGATAAATCACAGATAATCGCATCACGAGGTAGACACTGAATTAAAAGATATTTAAAAATGTGAAGCATTTATTAATGTCTGCATGGAAAAAGTTATGTTACATTTGGTGTCACATATAGTTGGAGGCCAGCGTTTCAACTCTGTATTAACTAATTTTGAAGGTTAATTTCCTCTGCAGAGATGACCTGATATGGCCCAACACAAATTTTATTAATTCCTAATGTTGTCTTGTAAAGGTCATCTCAACAGTATGCATCTGAGCCCTGGTCTAACCAGGCTCAAGGGGATTATCAGTGCCATGGGCAAAGTTTAGCCTCAGATTAATGCTATGGTGTGGTGCACGGTATCCACGGCTCTTCCATCAAGTGCACCAGGAAATTCCTGTTGCCTTACCAATCACGACTCTTCCATCAGACGTGGATGGAGCTCGGCTGACTCATGGAGTGTGTGTGTGAGGGTAAGTCTGCTTCCCTGGAAGTGACTCATCCCGTATTGAAATCAAACACTCGTACCCCATAAAGTTCCACTCTTCCCGCAACCTTTCGTTTCATGTTTACTTTATTGCCTGAAAAGGTTTTGTGAGAAGAATGCAAAAAGTGGGAAGCCAGTGGTATCTTTTTAAACGCACAATCATAATGACCGTGAGCTCAGATTTTCTTCACAAGGCATGGACCGTCACAAATGCAGTCGGACTGAATCACACATGAGCTGGCCTTTGAAGATGGTAACAAGCAGTGAATCACCTGCAGATCCTCTCGCTTTTAAAGGTAGAGTCCACTATTATCAGCTATAGGTTGTTGATAATTGAGTACAACAGCCGATCAAATCACACAACTGTCCCTTTTCACTAATAGACGAAGTGCTAGAAACCCAATGTCTGATATGGGATGGAGTGAGGATCACGCCTGTCCTAACCATGAATTTCTCAACACAGACACTAATTCCTACTCACTAATTCGACTGTGTAGAGACTTTAGCAGACCATGACAATGTATCCAAGCAACAGAATATCCATCAAGGAAGAGGGAGAACAAAATAGCTGTATTATATAGAGATTTTTTACTTGTGACGTGAAGTAAGGTGTGTGATATAGTGTGGATGAGTAGCATCAGTGCTTTAATTTTTTTTGGAAGTTGGGGGCTTAAACTAGGCCAGAAATTATAGCCATCCCCTCTCAGTATCCCTTTTGATGACATCATATTCATGATGTGGGCATGACTGAGGGTAGCACACCACACCACACCACACTAAACCACAGGTACAAACCCTCTAGGCCCCCTGTTTGTGGACAGCCTCATTGTAAATCTTCAGCTTTGGCAGCCACTGAGCATATGTTTAGAGTGTCCAGGGAAAGACTGGGATGCTGGAGAAATTTTCCATAGTGTCTTAAAAAAAAAAAACAAGATTTAGATAGCCTAACCATCATGGGATTAGGCTACTCTTACTCTTACTGCAAGGATGCAACACCGCATTCCGACTGTAGATAGCTGCTTTCTTTGAAGCATATGTCAAGGTAAACCACTACTTCAGGTCTTTCCATAAAGGCGAATCAATAATCAATACAACAATCAATGTGTATAACTTACTTTGTGGGATTAAAAGACTATTCAGCAAGACCATGCTGTACCTAGCTCATGAATGCCATCATAATGAGAAGCCATGGAATCAATGTAAAGAAATGTCTGCCAGGAATGCAATACAGTAGCCTACACTAACTACAGTCTGATTGGTTAGTCTCTGTCTTGTTTGTGTGACATATTGATCATAATGTATTGACTATTTTCTCCCAGCACAGCAGTTCATTATTTCATATCTCCTTTCATAGCAATTATGAAAAACTGAATTATAGCCTATCCAGAGTTAATTGAAACCCAGGAAGATGTTCTTAAGGTCTAGGCCTAAGCTATTTAATACATTTTATTCCACTGCTCGGTTGAGTTCCCCATTGTCCTGCGTTCTAAGTAACGTTTAGCATATGACAGAGGTGTCATTTAGCTAGTTAGGTGGCAGTAGGCTAAGAAAAATAGCAATCTTTCAAAGTTAACGTTCATCAGAATCTTGGGATATGCCAGCTTGACAACGAGAGATTAGAACTAACGACTGGCTTTTGGCCATAGCAACCATCCATTTAGAACTAGTAACCGCAGTTTGAGAAATTAGTTGAAATGTGTCTGGGAAAAGTAGTTCTACAAACAAAACAGTTCTAGCGATTAAAACATTTAAATTAGCACCGGCAACGAACACAACGCAAGTGGCAACAGTGGAATAAGCGGGATAATGGACTTCACGCCGTGCGGTTATTCAAAATTAATGCACTTTTCTAGACGGAACGTCCCTCCGCTTCGCGTCGGGCCGTATCACCGTCTAGAACGTGCATTAACTTTGAATAACCGCACGGCGTGTCGTCCATTATCCCGTACTTATTTCATTAAGATTGAGGCATTGCCACCTAGATGATACAATATGTTTTCTTCCTTTCTCTACAAAAAGAAAAAAAAAACAAGAGGTAACATAGGCTACACATGCTTTCATCGTTATCCCTCTTTTTTTGCTGTTCTATCACAAAAATGCAATTGTTATTCTGGCGTAGGCTACATTTTCTATAGCCTATATCCAAAGCTGCACAGAGGTTTGCTGTGATTAAAACAGAACATGTTGCTTAAGTGTTTGGAAACATATGAACACTGACACACGACCTTTCCCAAGTCCAAGTCCAAGTCCAAGAGAATATGGCACAGCCCACCCTACATTAAGACACAGTAGCCTAATTGCCTAAGAGTTTGCGTTTCAGTGCTTATAATTCATAGGCCCAGCCCACACGTAATTCTCGCGCGTAATAAGCTAGTGGTGCGTGACTCTTGATATAATGTAATGTTCGCCAAAAAATGTGTTTCAGGATAGTGCTTACAGCGTCTGTGGCCATTGTAATTACTGCCATTTCATACAGAACAACTCGACGTAGCCTATACAAGTAAGGCAACATTGACGTCAACAACCTATCTTGATGTAGCCTAACAAAAAAAAAAACCTAGGAGAAAAAAACAGTAGGCATCAATAGAGTGGCAGCTCCAAAGACCAATCGGATTGCCGGTAGCTAAAGTTCTTTAAAAGGTCTGCTAATCGGTATGCAGCGAGGGAGGGGGAGTGACACTGGGCGTCAGCGCGATGTTAGGTTGACATCTGGTTACCAACAGAAGGTTACGAGTTAAAAAATTGGATTATTCGATCATCTGACTAGCCTCACGTAAAGGCGAGAGATACTGGACGCGTGAGGGGTAAACGACACGGATTTCTTATCAAACCGAGGCCGCTCGTTCACCTTGACGGCGCCGTGTTTTGGAGGGAGACACCTTCTCGCGCATAGGTCGTTGAACTCGCGATGCTCGATAGATAGCTGCAGCATGTTGCTGCCGAGTTAAAGAAATCCCAAGTTACAGCTAGAGGGTAGCCGTCTCTCGACAGTGGGCAACATCCCCACGCTATTGGAATTGTTTGCGGGAAATTGGATAGTCAGCACACTGCCCCCAGCCCTCCTCTTCTGTCGATGGTTTGGTTTGCGCTCCTGTAACTGTGTCAGAACGTTGTAAACCCTTTCGCTTGAACCAGTATCTATCTGGCATAATTGCGGGACTTATTTACATTGAGCATTGGCGCGGTACCCAAGGCTACTTCACTTCGGGGGAGGATGGACTATGCGCAGAATTATTACATGATACCTTCGCAACAGCATTTTGCCACGGATTAAATGCAATTGGAAATTGATTGAACGTCAAACTTTTGCTTTGTGCCAAAATCAATGCAGTAGCCTAACACACCGGATCCTGCTGAATGTTTCTGGTGGACTCCCTTGAAGAAGACAGGCAGCATCAGACTTTTGTCTGTGCTGCACGTGCAGTGTTATTGTTGGATTTAGCTAAGATTTGTTTTTCTCGTTCATCACAAAGGAAATGTAGGAATACTCAAGAAGAAATGTAATCAGTTCTGTGAGATGGCGGGTGCTTATATCCTTTGTAGTGTATTGTGTGATTTTTTTTAAAAAAAAGGCTTATAGGGTAATTTTTTAATAACCCATGTAGCTTATACTTGACTGGATTTGTTTGAATTGAAGCCTACTCCTGGTAGGCTATTGCCATATCGGAGCCTGAATGTTTGAAGAGCTGAATCATTGACTCTTGCCATGGTTATTTTTCCTGCAATTTAGTTTAACCATAGCCCTGGTGTAATTGGATGCTATGTGATAGGCCATATTAATTTTTTAAAGTTTCATGGTTAAAGTTTCATGGAGTGATGCTCGTGGTCCCTAAAGGGGCTATTTATGACCCCGCCATCTCAATGGAGAGTCAAGTGGATCACCAACTTTCTTGGATGGTGGAAAGTTTGTAGCAAGCAGTTTTTCAAGCATCTTTCAATCCGAAGGTAGGAAGGTGCCAATAGATAGGTTTCTCCTTTCCTCGGACGGAGTTAACCAGCACTGGCAAGAGGAAGCACATCAAAAAAGGAACCGGGCAAAAATGGCTGGCGATTGTACCTATAATACGCACTATGCTAATGATGACACTTTTGGCACCATCAAACAGTCAGCGGATGGACAACAAGAGCTCGTGAGAGATGTCAATGGCGTCCGCGCGGCACAGGGCAACGCCAGTTCGCCGCCGTCACCGTACTTCGAAGAAATCGGCGGCTCTCTGTACCGCAAAAAGTTGGAGAGGGGTTTCGTTCAGTACCGAGAGGTGCTGGCCGAAGAGAAGCGACTGAACGCCATCGCTACTTTCCATCAGAAGCGACCGGGGAGGAGACACCACACCCTTGAGGACACATACAGATTCGTGGCAGAACACTACTGGTGGGAAGGTAAATTGTTTATTTCTCTTTGTTTCGTGTTGTTTCCCCCCTTTTCCTGGCCAGAACCTACGATGAACCCGTAAGTGCCGATATGTTTCGTAACCTATGCGCGGTGTAGGCTACGCAGTTCCATTCTGTCAGGGAAAAAATGCAGCCCCTTCTGTATAGGGTATAGAAAGGTCGACAAGCTTTTCACTGGCAACTTCCATGGCACTCTATCTACTTCTACTTCTGAGTGCATGTATAGGCTACTGCGTATCCGTAGCAGTCTAGAGTCCTTCTTCCACTTTCTTCTTTCGGATGGCTACTTGCTTAGCCCACTTCCTGAAGTCCCCCAGATGTTTTGGGAATGTCGGAAATCCGGTGATTTATCGCCGACACGCGTATAGGTTATTTAAGGACACTATCAGTTGAGCTCCGCCAGCTCTGTCTTTCTTGTGAAGACACTTTGATGCGTCAAATTTGTTTTGACTACTAGGTACTGTTTGTCATGTTTTTTAAACAAGTCCCGTGCCAATTTGTGTAAGAAAAAAGAGGATTTGTAGCCTACATGCACACCAAAACATGCATGCGTGTGCTTCATGGTTGGCTATTGCATGCAGAATATGGAACATGTAGGCTACTTGTTTACTCTCTTAAGGACTCTTAGCACCATATCAATGTCAGTTCTGTTCACTTAATATTCTAAAGTTATGTTGGAGAAACTTATTAGTATCCTCCTGACAGTTACTGTGTCTTCACATAAACTTCACATAAGCATTTTGATTCCTTTTTGGATAGTAGATTGTTGATTATTATCCAGGCATTTGATCAGCATATCATCCAGATTACTGTATATGAATGGCTGGTTTTCCACAGAAGAATAACTATTTGGATGCTAAACTTTGTTTTCAGGTCTGCTTTTAGCATCATTGAACATGACTTTCAGAGTTCTTGAACATGCTTATTTGTGTCATATATGGGTTTGATTAATAGTAAAATATCCCTACAGGAATGTACCTTCAGGTGAGGGACTACGTCCTTGGGTGTGAGGAATGCAAGCTCAGAAAGCCCGACAGACAAGAGGTGAGGCTCAAAGTGATGGAGCTTTAATGGTTCATTATGAATTTATCTCATTTTGTTGTTGTTATTCAATTGATATTTTCATTCTGAAAGACATTGCTATTCCTCTTCGTGTGTGTGTGTGTGTGTGTGTGTGTGTGTGTGGTGAGCATGTGTGAATTTGCATGTTAATCTTCAAATCACGTCATGGCAACATAGACACCAGCTGTCTCGACGACCAGTCTTTAAATCACCTGTTTGTTTGTTTGTTTGTTTGTTTGTTTTCATTTCCTGCCTCCCGGTGTGGTTGTAGGACCGCTGTGTGTCCAGGACCGTGACGTCACACAGCCAGGAAGTGCTGAACAAGCTGAAGGCTCAACAGGAGGCAGGGCTCTTCTGTGACATCACGCTGAAGACGGGCGGTGGCCACGCGTTCTCTGCCCACAGAGCTGTTCTGGCTGCCGTCAGCGAGTACTTCCAGGAAGTCTTCACTGAAATGGACTCTGCTGCTGTTCCACAATCATACATTGATCTCACAGGTACTGCTACCACACCTGTATATACACAGAGTGCCCTGCTGTTATGAGTGGCTGCATGGGCATGTTTGTGCAGCAGTGTTGTTAGATGGCCCTAGATGACCCAAAGTGGTTTAGTTTAGCAAACGGGTTATTAATAAAAACATGAAATGGAACAAAAGGAAAGGAAATAGTGTTGTGTTGTCTCTGTGTGTGTTCAGAGTATTGCCCTATGAGACTACAACTTATTTTGTTAGAGAGGTGCTTTGGGATCTTCAAAAACAGCACCAGGCACTGCTGTGGTTTTGACAGCTTACTAACTTGTAACCCTGCCTTGTTTTTTTTCTTTTTTTGTGAGACATGGCCAATTTATTTTTATGTTCACTTTTCACTTGTGGTCTTTTGTATGCTGTAAAAATATTCAGCTTCATATTTGTTCAAGTCAGTTTTTATTCTTGGACATGATATGTTTAACTCACGTTTAACAACATGCAAGAGTGTAAAGTTCTTTAAGAATGTAAATACTGAGGATTTGTGGCCCTTTTGCACATTTTGACCATGATCTGCACTCCTTTCAGGATTCAGTGAGGAGAGCTTCATGCCCTTGCTGGAGTTTTCTTACACCTCCACACTGACTCTGAAGCTTGAGAACCTGCCCGAGGTGTCCACCATGGCCAGACACCTCCGCATGTGGCCTGCTCTGGAGGCCTGCAAAGCCATCCAGAGGGACAACGGATCCCCAGGGACCGTGCACCGCCCTGGGCTTCCTCTCTCTCTGGCCCCTGGGTGTCCTCCTCTGGAGTCGCCAAACAGCCGACGGACCTTCCCTCCATTTGCACAACGAGCGGACGCGTTTCAGTGGAAGAGAAAGAGGGAGCTGAGCAGCGAGGAGAATGATGGTGACGACCCCCACCACCACCACCACCATCACCATCGCCACCACCACCACCATCACCATGCAGAACCATTCCGGAACTGTGCTGCTCAGTGTAGGGAACACCATGCCGACGGCAACTTTAAGCTAACCCTGGACGACTCCGACGAGTCCGAAGGGGAGTGCTCCAGGTGGCCAGGCCTGCCGCAGCCTCAGAACAGGCTTCAGTCCGGCCACCCTCCGCCCGAGGAGAACGGCTTCCCCTGCAGTCCCACGCGCCGGCTGAAGCTGCTGGACTTCAAGTCTCCGTCCAGCAAGAGGAAGCTGTCCACGTGCAGCCTCTCCCCCACGCCCGGCTCCGCGCCCCCCTCCTCCACCTCGTCCTCGTCCGCCGCCAAACGCACTTCTCCTCCGCGGCCCCGGGCGGCGCGCGGACAGCCCGCCCGCCTCCTCCGCTCCTCCCCCGGGGCCGCGCTCGCGCTGCGACGGCTCTTGCCCAAGCTGGACAGCTCCTTCAAGGGCAAGAGGAGACGCTTGGGCTCTTCCTTCTGCACCAGCTCCACTGCTACCGCTGTTACCGCTGCTGCCGCTGCTGCCGCTGCTTCCTCCAAGGGTTTGAGTCACAGGCACAGTAGTCCTCCTGAGATTCAGGCGGTCGATAGCCAAGTGGCCGCCGGGCTGGTCACGCCGACGAAGGTGAAGCAAGAGCCGGTGGAGGAAGAGGTCCAGGGCGCCCGCGCGCAGGAAGAGGTCCTGAGCCCGCGGACTCAAGAGAAGTACCGTCTCCTCAGCGTCCTGGGCCTGCAGAGGAAGTCCCTGCTGCCCGGTCCGGACGCCCTCACCGGCTGGAAGCAGAAGAACCGGCTGCGGAAACCCAAGGTCAACAATTACTCGCTCACCGCCCGGCGGAAACCGAAAGGCCGAGGCGGCGATTTGGCGGCGGGGGCGAGCATCGGGTCCAGCATCGGCGTCCTGGCCGAGATCAACCCGACGTTCTCGCTCTGCGACATGACCCGCGTGGAGCTCCTGCGGCGGGTGATCAAGGCGGAACCCCCGGAGCTCCTCCGGCCCGAGGACCTGAGGCTGAAGAAGAAGGCGGCGGCGGACGCCCACGGCAACAAGCCCCTGCTGTCCACGGTGAAGAACACCCGCAGCAAGGTGACCCTCCCGCCGCTGCTGCCCACGCCGTGCAAGCGTCCGGAGGACCGGCTGCCGCAGGAGTACCGGCGCGCCCGAGAGATGTCGTCGCGCGCCCGGGCCAAGTCGGCCAAGTGGCCGGCCGGAGCCCCGAAGAAGCCCGCCGTCAAGGTCAAACAGGAGCCTGTGGACTGCCCAGTCTCGGCTCGCGTCGCCGCCGCCCATGTCCCGCCGCGTTGCAACGCCGGCCACGCGAGGCAACGAGCGTCTCTCACGCCTCCTCCCCCCAGGGCCAAAAAGTCCGCGCTGAGCGACGGGTTTGTGCACACGCGGTCGCTGCCCGTGACCGGACGCACGCAGCGGTATAACAGCAGGTGTAGTATAGCCATGCAGCAGAGCCGGCCCAAGTCGAGCGCCGCCGGCTCCTCGGACAAGTCTTGTTCGCAGAGGTCAAGGGGTCAGGTGAGACGGCGGCTGCGGGAGATGGGAAAGGGGGAGGAGAGCCAGGAATGGGCCCCACAGCACCACAGTCTCCAGCAGCACCCTCTATACAAAGCCATCAAGGAAGAGCCAGCGGACCCCCTCCCGCTGTCGGTCCCGCAACCCGACCAGGAGGCGCCGGAGCTGGGCAAGCGGCAGAGCAAGCTGCCGGTGAAGCTGCTGGATCCCGGCTTCCTGATCAGCTTCTGCAGGCCGGCGGCCACCGGCATCAAGAGGGAGGAGGAGAGCGTGGACATCTGCCTGACCCGCTCGGTCGCCCACGCCAGCGTGCCGCCCGGCAGCCCGGCCCACGGGAGCGTCCGCGGCGGCGCCGGGAGGCTCCGCCGGAGGGACGTGGCCGACAGGAGAGGGGCGGAGACGACGACGACGAGGCCGAGGTCGAGGCCGCGGCGGGAAGGGCAGGCGGCGGCGCAACCGGTGGTGGCGGCGGCGGCGTTCCAGCGCAGCACCAAGGCTCTCCGGCGCAAGGTGAAGAAGGAGCCGGCGGAGAGGAGCTTGAGCCAGAGGGTCACCCAAGGTCACGCCCGCCCGCCTGCCACCAAGAAGAGGTCCGACACGAAGAGAGAACCCACAAAGGTAAAGTGTGTGTGTGTGTGTGTGTGTGTGTTTGTGTGTGCGTGTTAATTGGAGTGTGTATGGATAGTTCAAATATGAGTTTAGTGCAGAAGTTATTTGGTTGTAAACTTGATGCCAGGTTATATACAGAGGTGAAAGTAGGTTTTAAGTCTTGCTGGTGCTGCCACAGCCTTCATCGCTTAATATTGTTCACCTCCTCAGGATATCAGCAAGGCTATTATTACTCTCCTCTTAACTCTTCAGGAGAAGCTTTTCTCCTTAGTCGACAACAGTCAACAGTCAAAATAACAAGTCCATGTGTTGGTGTCATTTAAAAAGACTACAATGAAACCATTGTTCCTTAGACTGCCTGTTCATTTTTACAAATCTATACAAGTGGCCAGAATATACAGTGCAAGCGGAACGTTTTTAGACCATTCCAAGTTTTCCACATTTTGTTACGTTTGTCATCTTCAAATGGAGTCAATTCATTTATTTCTCATTAATCTACTACGCAGGTGTTTGTAGTGTTTTGTCAATTCATAAAAAGATAAAAGACTGAAATATTTGGTTTGCATAAGTATTCCGATCCTTTATTATGATACTTGAAATTGAGTTCTGCATCCTACTTCTATTATTGGTCCTTGAGCTGCTTCTACAACTGGATTGGAGTCCACCTGTGCCTAAATGAATATAGTCACACATCTGTCTTTATAAGGTGGTGCATGTCAGAGTGAAAACCAAGCCACAAGATTACGAGATACGAGGCAGGGTTATGTGAAAATGCAGATCTCGGGATACATTCAAGAACATTTTAGCAGCATTGAACGTGCCCAAGAGCACAGTAGTCTCCATCGTTCTCAAATGGAACAGGTTGGAACAACAAACAGTCTTCCTAGGATCTGGCTGCTCAGCCAAATTGAGTAATCCGGGATAACGGGCCTCGGGCAGACAGGTGCCCAAGGACACTGTAGGATGCACCAGAGCACAGTTGCAAGCATCATAAGTTCATAACAAAGGGACTCAATGCTTACGTACAGTAAATGGCTTTTCATGCTAAGGAAAAAGGTATAGCAAATACTAAGTATGCAAGTAGTAAAAATGAATTGTGACTTTCCCTTATTTCTTAAGATGTATAACTTCCTAAATTATTTCTGTAAGCATGGCTTCATGTTACCTTTACAAGTAGCCTAAAGTTAGTTTGTGTCAGTCTGTCTCTTGACATTTCTCAATGTGAGTGAAGATAACCTACTGATACATCAGATAAGAAGGTAAGGTAAGGTAAGGTGTGGTGTGGTGCATTTCTTTAATTAATCTATTCGGTAATTTATTGCCTGATAAAGGAGACACTTTCGTTCACTTTCGTTTTGAGACAAGAGTCACTCATACATACCGCAGCTGTCAGCATATCTTAAATCCACCTTACATCTGCCTTAATAAATGGATGTCTTTGGCATTTTAATGCAAAACTCACAAGTAGCCTGCATCAGAGGAAGTGTAGGCGAAAAGCAAAAATGTGTGGTGTGAGAGAAATTTAAAATGTGTTAGTTGAGTCAGTTAGCAGCCCTGTTTTTGGCAGCTGCTCTCCTTCATTTCCAGGTCTACATGTTGCCACTGAAACTTCCACTTTACTGGACTGGATTGTACTGGCCTACATTCACCTGTATCTAATGTTAGGCTGACTTTGCATTCTTAATGCAGAGGTTTAAGGAAATGAGTGGTCAGACATCTCAATTAGATTGGCAACGAACAACCAGATTAACTTTTCAGAAGGAGATAAAGTTGCTGGGATGAAGATCTGAGTAAGGCTAGAATGAGGTCTAATGAGATCAGAAATATATTGTGGTGCTAAACCATTCAGAGCTTTGAAAACAAATTGTAAGATTTTGATCTTATTCTATTCTAAATCTCACAGGTAACCAGAGTAGTTGGGACAACACAGGAGTTATGTGCTCGCTCTTCCTAGTTCAACTCAGTAATCCGGCAGCCGCATTTTGGACTAGTTGCAACCTAGCAACAGTGGAGTGTTTTAAACCATAATAGAGAGAATTGCAGTAGTCTAGCCTACAGTAGATGTAATGAAGGCATGAATGACTGTTTCCAGATCCTTACCAGAAGCGAGAGATTTTAATTTAGAAATAGTTCTAAGCAGAAAAACGCTACCCTACACCACACTACTGACCTGTTTGTTAAAATTCAGTTGTGTTATAGGAAGTTCCTTGTCATCGTTTGTCCTTTGATATCGTTAAGGCAGTTGAACAGATTTTCCAAAGAGCAAGCACTATCAGGGGTAACTACAGTAACTGTATTCATGTTTGGTAAGACACCATATTAATTGTGTGCTGTGTTCTTATGGTCTGAACTTCTCTTACACATAAATGCAAGCAAGCACTTATTAATCTGATGTTAAGATGGCAACCTTCATTATATTGGCTGATGTTGCTGTTGCTACTACCCAACACTCTTGAAGCATCATGCTCTCAAAGTTTCCCAAAGCTTCTTTATCTCTTGACAAACATTTCAATCGCGTGTCTGCACAGCACAGAACTGTGACTGTTGACGGCTGTTAAAGGGAAGATTGTCTGGTTTTCAACTGCTAATAACCACCTCAAGTGTTTGTGTTGCCCTCTGCCACAATATTGGGCCTTTGTGTTCAGATTTAAGGTTTAGAGGGATCTGTGTAAGAACTTTAAGGCTTTGGCTGTAAAAGGAGATACAAATATTTCTTTACTTGATTTGATGTTCGTATGACCAAAGCGTCCCTTTATCCTTGTTTGTTTGTTTGTTTCTAGCTTTGCTGTGATTTATACTCTTAATAGGGTTGCGTAAATCTCCAGCTAGCACAGGTCTATTCTCGATCGCAAAACATAACGCAGACGTCATTCTGATGTGGTCATACCTAAACCCCATAGTCGTAACAAGGAGAGAAGCCTTGGTAACGGTGGTTCAGCATGAATAGCCCATGGATGAGAAACATGAATGGTTTGTTTTTCCCAAGGTTCCCCTCTTTTGGTTCAGGCAGTTCTTTTGTCTGCACAAATAAAATGGTGTGAAAAAAATATATTTTTGGGGAGCTTTTATGCCTTTTGAATCTGATAGAACAGTGAACAGAGTGACGGGAAACAAGTGAAAGAGAGAGATTGGGTGGGATCGGTGACATTTAAGATTTATTTATTTATTTAAGAGAGGGACAATGTACATTAATCAACATGTCCTAATGGAACATGTAAATGCACCAGATTTAGTCAAAGACTATTTTCCATCTGCAGTCCCTGGTAGGTTGATAAAATTTAACTCACAGGTGTGTGGACCCGAATGTGGCATGAGCCTTATTTTGGTTGTTGTTTATTGTTGTAAAAATTGTTGTTAGAATTGGTCTTCAAAGCTTTTTTTTTTTTTTTTACCATGTTGTAAGTCGCTTTGGTGAAAAAGCGTCAGCCAAATGTAATGTGAAAGTGGCAATAACTTTAACTCCGCTGTTCCGGTGCGGTGATGTTAATGCTGATGTTCTGTGTGGCCTGTGCGTGCGTGTGTTTCCCATCAGAACCTGGGCGCGCTGCTGCCCCTGCACAGCCGCCGCTCCGTCCTGCTGGAGTCCATCCGGCGGGCGCGGCTCAAGCAGCTGCGGGGTCCTAGTGCCCAGGCGCCGCGCGGCTCCCACGCCTGCCAGCAGTGCCGCGCCTCCTACAGGGACTGCGACGCGCTCATCATGCACCGAATCCGCCACATCGAGGGCAAGCACTGGCCCTGTCCGGTAGGTAACCCCCCCCCCCCCAGCACTGGCCCAATCTGATCTGATCTAGCCCTCAGTGCTGGCCCGGGGTCCTGTAGCCCCCCACTCACTCATCCCAGCACTGACCCTATCTAGTAGGTAACCCCACCCCAGCACTGGCCCAATCTGATAGGTAGCCCCCTCAGTGCTGGCCCGGGGTCCTGTAGCCCCCCCACTCACCCTAGCACTGACCCTATCTAGTAGGTATCCGCCCCCCCCCCCCCCCCACACACACACACGCACACCTCCAGGCCAGGAAAAGTTTAGAACTTTGGGAGAAAGTCTTTGAAAAAGTAAAGTCTGGATGTCTTCCTCATAGTCACACATCAAGGTCAAGGTTACAATCTCAACAAAAAAAATACGATACAAAAAAAGTAGCGCCGTTACTAAATCATCAGCGGGGGGGATAGGTTGGAATTTGTCTTTTGGGAAAGCGCAAGATCCTTTGGAAGAGGTGCGGTCACGTGTGTTATCATTGGTATCATAGGCTTGAAAGGGGGTCTTTTATGTGTTGTCGTTAGCGCTTCCAGTCATTCCCTTGTGTCATTTTCGGTCCTCCTCCTATAGCTGTGCAGCAAGACCTTCTTCAGCCAGAAGAATGTCAAGAATCATATCCGCAATCACGACCCCAAGTTGTACAGATGTCGTCAGTGTATGGTGGCCCTGTCCTGAGGTCAGACTTATACACACACACACACACACCACCGCCAACACCACCTTATACACACACACACCACCAACACCACCTTTTTATACACACACACACCACCACCACAACCAACACCACCTTACACACACACACACACACACACACACACACACACACACACACACACACACACACACACACACACACACACACACACACACACACACACACACACACACACACCACCAACGCCACCTTTTTATACACACACACACACACAAACCACCACCAACACCACCTTATACATGCACACACACACACACACACACCACCAACACCACCACATAGACCCAACACTACATAGACACACACACACACACACACAAACTCAAGTCACACAGCAATTACCACACACACAATTATAAGCTTTGTGATTATACCTGTATGCTTGCTGAGTGTGACCATACAACATTGAGAATCTTCAACCATGAATACCATTTGCTGTCTGTCTGAATAGTAATCACTGCGTTTGGTTTTGGTTTTCAGGAGGGACATCAACAGTACCGTGAATCCTGATGAAGATATCTTGCACGTATATGGGGAGCAGGAGCCGAGGGTTTCTAAATCTAACTTTGAAAGAGCAAGTGGCTCTTACTACTTAATATTTCGAAAGGTGGAAGGAGTGAGAGTGTTCTATTTTGCTTTAAATACGATGGCTGTGAAGACAAAGAATTGGTCATGTATGAGAATATGCTGAAATGATAGATGTAATTATTGCTATTATTACTGTAATGATTAATATTAATATTGTGGCTCCATCCATCCTTATTATTGTTATTTAAATGACCAAAATGATGTTGTATTTTTATGGCTGCAGGGGTGTAACCTGAAACCAGGGGTGATGCACTCAGGGTGGGGTGGATTCTGGTTGTCGTGGTTACATATGTATATTGTGAATTGTTCAGAAGGTTTGAAATAATGATAACTACTATTGTAATTAGGGTCTACCGTTCTTAATGTTATTATTATGCTGATTTTTTAAAAATATAAATATAGTTATTTTGAGTGCACTTAAAACTGGTAGCTTTGTTTTAAACCTAAGAGACCCTTGTTGGATAAAGATGTGGACTGGGATATACTTGAAAGGTGGACAGTGTTTGTTGTGTTTAATATGGACTGCTATAATTGCTGTCATTCCTGTTGGATGGACAGACTTTAAAAGACGCAGAGAGCGGGGATGTGTGTCTTATAACAGATGGAGAGTGTAACGATTGTTCCTAAGGTTTTAATAAAGATTATTGCAAGCCATGAGTGTATAGAGAAATGTTCTACTGATGGTGGGTGGGCTTACACCCACTCTTTTTAGGAGTCGTCGTGTGTCGGTTTGGAGCCGCTGCACTTCAACACGTTGACTGTAGCCCAATGGAACCCAGTGCTTTAGAATGGATTGGAGACCGAAACGGATGATTTTAGGCGCAGTTGTCCTCCTTTGAATGTCCCCTAGTGAATTGTGAAGGTTGTTATTCCTGCTCGTGTTTTGGATGAACTGGTCAGAGCTTATCTCCAATGGCAGGCTCTTCATAATTAACCTTGTGTCTACTGCCTATACTTTTACATAAGGGAATACTGCCATATTGATAATGGTTGATTTTTGACAATGTAATTGACACAATATACTACTTGTTTGTTCTTATAAATCTCAAAGGTTATTTGCCACCTTTTTGTATTTAAAAAAAAATCCCCTTACATTTGCTTTGATGAGCTTATGAAGAGAAATGTAAAATGTATAGAATGTTGTTTTTGTCTGACAGTCTAGCTGGGTTCAGCAACTGCAACAAGACTGAAATTGAAATAAATTTCGCATTTTCCACTTGGGAGTGTCCTTCGGTATTGCCTGAAGTCATTTTTGCATATGCAGCGTCTTCAATCATAATATTGCATATTCTATTATTTCCTGGCATTGGCACAAACAGAAACCCAGTCAAGTGGCAGATTTAAAGTGCTCAGCAGACTCATCATCTTTAGAGTTGGATTATGATTTTGTTTTGCTACACTGTGCTGCAAATCCGTGTTAAAAGCTAGACCAAACAAAATTTGCATGTGAAATTAACAGTCACAATGTTTATGTTAGCTTTCTTTAGTCATATCTTCTGCAAATATTTTAGGGATGGGTCACTAATATTTATTTGGCCCTTAATTGAAGAGTCATGCCGTCGCAACAGAACAAACATTTACAACCTTGACTGCCTCCACTGGTGGAATGCCAAAACTGACCAAATAAAAGGCAATTGAGGAGTTGTTCCCCTTACAACCACAAGAGGGCAACACCTCGTAGTAAATGCATTCAGTGGCACTTTGATCTGTGTGCATTTAGATCCTCTCCCATTTATTATAAATCAGCATATAAACACGGTGACAGAGAGGAAATAACTTCAGAAACTCCATCTCCTACGGCTGGAAAAGTCAGACCGGAATGGAATGTTCACATTTGGCTTTCATTCTGCTTCCCTATGCGCTCTGAAAACAATGTGGAACACAACACAATTTGCGTCGTTTTTAACACATCTCTGTGTCCAGATAGGGACGACACCGTTTGAGTCGTTTCCAACACATTCGTATTTAAGAGTGTTCAATCACCTGCAGAGCTCATTTTTGATTATCTAATAGATGACAAACTGATGGGCCTATCATGGGGCAAGCCTGCAAACGCCACATCTGCAGCTGAGGAATCAACTCCCCATGAGGATGCTCTGATTTCCTATTAAAGCCCATGATGGACTAAGCTCTCCAAAACCTCGGTCTAAGGTTGATCGTTGAG
>NC_084997.1:23539646-23542146 GCF_963854185.1 Sardina pilchardus
TGTTTGATGGCCAGGGGAGAGGAGCCTCGCCGAGCAAGAGGGATCGCTTGTCATCGGCAGAACGCCAGTAATCACATCTGACCCCCGCATGAACCCTGTGCAGCCGCGCCACAGCGAGACAGCGCCGGCGCTTATTGAGGCATCTTTCACCGCCCTCACACACACTCACACACACACACACACACACACACACACACACACACACACACACACACACACACACACACACACACACACACACACAAAAAGTCACACAAACAGAAGTGCGTACAGTGCTGTCTCTTTCCATATTAATTTTTTCAGTTCCAAATCTCTGTCTGGAAAGATCCGGATTGTCCACTCAGCACTCAGAGTTCCAGTGTTTTCACAAAAACCTCCTTATTTTTGTTTTTGGCTGAGTGTGCACTTTCTTAAGTGAGGGGAAGAAAGTTCAACTCATCGCTGGAAGCGCAGAGCAGAGGTGAGCTGAAGGGAAAGATTGAATGGAAGGAGTGGGCTGCTGTTCTTAGCTTCTCTACCTCCTTCCTGTTTCCATGTCCGTGGGCTGGCCACTCATACAAGGTACAAGGTAACACCTGGACCTTCACAACGAAGCCGATGTTGAAATTGAATCAAAACCGTCTCTCTCTCTTTCTCTCTCTCTCTCTCTCTCTCTCTCTCTCTCTCTCTCTCTCTCTCTTTCACTCTCTGTCTGTCTCTTTCTGTCTCCATCTCTCTTGATATTGTGATATTGAGGGACAGATGCATAGTGCGTGCATTTTTTTCACATGTCTCATGCTACAGTATATCGCACACTTTCAAACCAATACATTAATTGATTTGCATTTCTCCGATTCCCTAATTGTCTCTCTCTCTCTCTCTTTCAGCCTCTGTGTGTGCCTGTCTGTTATTCTTTAGGTAAAGGGTAAACAAGAGGAATCGTCTCAGACAACGGAAAGCCATTTTTCCCCCCACGTTCTCTCTACTGCGTCAGTGTGTGGCGTGTCATGGCCGCAGACTGTGAGGAGGCACTGCGTCTCAGGACCGGGCTCTGGGCTGACTGACAGCCATGCTAATAGCGCCTCATGAAAAGCCTGTTTGTAATTGTTTCCCTGCTGCAGCAGAGGGTGATGCAGAGAGTGCAGCACTGGTGTAGATTTCTCCCTCTCTCTCTGTCTCTCTCTCTCTGTCTCTCCCTCTCTCTCTCTCTCCTTCTCTCTCTTTCACTCTCTCCTTCTCTCTCTCTCTCTCTCTCTCTCTGAGTTCCTTTTGCATCTAGCCTTTCTAGAGTTTTTCTTTTTTAAATCTCTCTCTCTCTTTCTCTCTCCCTCTCCCTGTCTCTCTTTCTGAGTTCCTTACGCATCTAGCCTTTCTAGAGTTTAAAAAAAAACCCAGATGTCAAGAGAATTCATGTAGGGAAACATTTCAGGGGTGCTCAGCCGCGTGTATATGTACTGTACTGTATGTGAGTGGGAGAGAAGCATGCCTTGCACTGTATACTGTATACGTGTGGCGACGAGCGGGTCTGGAAGTGTCTTTGGAGGGTCATTTCATCTCCCGGGCAGATAAATAGATCAAGTCCAGTCCCCGAGAAATGAAGAAGAGTAGTTTCCATGGCAGCGTAGCCTGAATTAATGAGAGGCCAGGCCAGTCCAGTTGGAGCCTCTGTTGTGCGGACCGCTGCTGTCTCCGCCACCGCTGCTGCTGGGCGCACCTGATTGCCTGGGCGAGCACACACCGCGCAGGGGTCAGGCACAGAGGCCAGTCCATCCGTGCATCAGCTCCTGCCCACACAATACCCACACAGCGCCACCCCACCCCCACCCCCTCGCTCAGAGACAGCTCTTACTGGGTGGGTTTTTGTGTGGACAATGGCATGGTGCTGGAAAAGCAGATGGTACTGTAGATACTCTGGAAATCAAAATGGTGCAAGAGAGCACCTTTTTGAGAATGGTGCGGGTGATGAAGATGTGACGAAGACTCTTTATGTGCTTTTTTTTCCCTTCGAGAAGTAGCTGGATAGGTTAGCAGCAAAGACCTGTAAACACAACCACATGTGCTTGTGAAGTCCTTTGTGCACAACCTATATTTAGAGAGTCCTCAGAGAAGACTTTCCTGAGGGTGTGTAGTAACTGTGTTTAAGTGTAAAATGCTGGACACGAAACAGGTGATGTAGGGCCTACACAAACCCCTTCAGATCGAAGTTTTTGCCCACCCACACGTTTTCTCGCTGTACCCCTCCTCAGGGGAGAGTCGGGGAGATGGTGTAAACGTGCTGGAATGCCCGGTCCAACCCAAACCAGAACATGACACTCTCACCGGGGGACTACTGCCAAGTGCTGAGGAGAACTGGGGAGAGGTTGGATGCAATGTGTCTCTTTTTGATGTAGACATTGGGTCTTCAATTAAATGATGTCTGAAGTATTCAGTCTGACCTACTTTAATAACAAAATCGATTTGCTAGTTTAACACCATGAACAAGATCTTAGCATGAAACATCGGTGGATCAGCTCTGTGCTTT
>NC_084997.1:23544646-23552146 GCF_963854185.1 Sardina pilchardus
TCCCGTAATTGTGATTAAAGACCAGGCGTGCTGCTGCATTTGGAATCGTCTGTAATACTCTCGTGACACAAGCTGGAAGGCCAGCTATAACAATACATTGCAATAGTCTAGTTGGGGAAAAGCCATAAGAACCTGCTCAAGACGTGTGACATATTATGTTAGATAAGGTCTGATCTTCCAAATATTGTATAGGATGAACCAACATGGCTTTGTGAATGACACTAGCGGTACATACTGAGAGAAGTATAATCAATTGTGACACTCAAGTTACATGCCGCTTTTGCATGGGTCGGTGAAGATGAGCCAAGCTGGATGTTGATCTATTGGGGAACAGCAGCATTAACTGGGAATACCAGACGTTTTGGAGAGATTGAGCTGAAGGTATTGATCTTTCATCCAGACTGAAATGTCCCTGATGGATGCTGAAATCCAGGCAGAAATTAGAGCCATCAGGTGAGAAAGACGGGTAAAATGAGTTAAGTATATATAATCCATATAACAGTAGTAGGTAAATGTATGGGAGAACATGTGCTCACCTAAGGAAGTGGTGCAGATGGAGAACTCAAGTGGTCCAAGTACTGATCTCTGAGGGACACCTGTGATTAGGTCATGAGATTTTGGTCCTTGTCATGACATTCAGAATGGACATCCTTTGAGGTAGGATACAAACCCATTTAGACAATTCCTAGCTCCATTGATATAGAGAGGATGTCGTGGTTCATTGTGTCAACAGATAAGTCAAGTACATTTAAAACTGATGACTTTAGCTAGTTTCAATGCTTCAATCACAGATAAGAGCAGTTTCGATAGAATGACTGCTCTTGAAACAAAGACTGTTTAGGGTCTAGTTTTGTTCTGAGATAGGAAATCAGAAACTTGCTTGAACAACACTTTCTCAAAAAAGTCTATAGCTCTTCATATCCGCTGAATTGAGTGTACTATTCTTGAGCAAAGGTTTGATCTGGCTATCACCATACTTAGCTCAATCTTTTAAGACTGAACTTTAGTATGGGGGTCTGCGCTCTATTTCTACTGCACAAGAGGCGTGATCAATGGGTATAGTTCAAATGACTCCATGCGCTTGGATAGTCCTTCAACCAATCAGACCAATGATCCGGTGCGTCTTTTGGATTAGCTAGTTTGTGATTGGACCCAAAGGTTGTGGACAGGAAGCAGGGGAGATAGATGTGCAGGTTTCCTGCCTGAGATGCCGGGTGAAATCCAAATTCACCGGCAGGTCAGGCAGGGATCACCCAGCCTAATAACACTTGCCTGTTTGAAACATAGGGTGTGTGTTGGATTGCAGAGTGAATGGAACAGGATCCAGAGAGCATGTTGTTTTCGCTGAAGAAGTTCCGAGACTTCTTCCGAGAGAAAGATTCCACAATGCCTCCATGTCTAAGGCAATGCCTATGTAAAGATTTACTGAACTGGGTACTAATCTTAGCAACTTTTTCAGTGAAAAATGATGCAGGTTCCGGTTTCGACTACTGTCATGGCGGCTGCTTGTTAGTGAAGCGGAGACCTACCTAACCCTTCTTCCTTACCCTCCCGCAATTTAACTACTCGAAAGTGGCGTGATAATCAGCATAAAGTCAAAATGAGTCACCAAGGCAGACCAGCAAGAGAGAAAACGAAGTCTACTGACGCGAAGAACAGCGCAAAGTCTAACTTCTTCCTCCCCAAAGAAGCTAACGTTAGCTCAGCTAGCCAAGCAGATAGTGAGGAAGATAGTAATGCAAACTCAACAACAATATTATCGGAGCTAAAATCATTCAGACGGGAGAGCAATGACAAGATGACGACAATGACAGCAGCGATATCTTCCCTTGAACAATCAGTGGAGAAAATGGGAGAACGCTTAACTCATGCAGAAGACCGAATTAATCAGGTTGAGGAGGGTTCTATGCGTTCTACACGCCTGTTAGGGTACCTGCTACGACGAGAGAGGCAACTCGAAGAAAGATGTGAAGAGTTGGAAAATTTCACAAGGAGGAACAATCTACGAATATATGGGGTCGTGGAGGATTCGGAAATGGGAGACATGGTTCAATGGACTGAGTCGTTTTTAAGGGAGCTCCTTAATCTACCCACCGACTTCGCTTTGCAGATTGAAAGAGCGCATAGGTCTCTCCAACAGAAGCCTACTGAAGATGAAGCCCCTCCACGATCCCTTATAGTGAGATTCGTCAACCACCACCACAAGCAGCAGGTGCTAACTAAGGCGTGGAACTCGAAAAATCTGCAGTATAACGGGAAAAAGATTTACATGGATCATGACTATTCACCGACTCTACAGAAGAGAAGACGTGAGTACGCTGATAAAAAAACAACTGAAGGAAAAAAATATCAAATTCCAGACCCCCTATCCGGCGAAGCAGAAGGTTCATCTGAAAGACGGTGTCAAAACATACAACTCAGCTTGGGAGGCGGCGGAGGATTTGGCGCCGTTGGGTATCCAAACGTCCATTTCGGAAGGCGAAAGGCTACACAAGGAACTGACTCGAACTGGCTGACAGATCGCATACGGCCCGCGCAGGGGAGAGATGTTGACTCGCAGTCTTATTCAAGACATGGAGGCCCTTCAGAAAGACTGAAAGAGCGGAGGTGAGACTAGCCTATGGTGAACTTAACAGGGAGGACGCTTATGCTACTAACATTACATTTTATTTGTTCTTGGTGACTACATTGAGCCATTACTTTAGAAAAAAAAAAAAAAAAAAGGAGTTACTTGATTGCTTTTCATCTGATTTAGAAAAACATGGGGGAGGAGGAGGGGGGGGGGGGGGGGGGAGGGACTGTATCATGCGAAGGACTTTGCTTTTCTGTTGCCAATCGCCCGGGCGAGGGCCCCTTGTCTTTGACATGGGTTTTCCCTCAGAGCTACACGGCTCTATCAAGGTCATAGTTCAGACCTTTCATTTGGAACCCTCAATAATTGATGTTGAGATTGTTTATGTTTATGTTTATTTTTCTTGTTTTATCTCTGTTCTTGTTAAAGTGGAGGAATGGTTACATGCTTTGAGATTTAGAAGTAAGAAGACAAACTTGAATGGGAGTGAACTAAGATTATGGCAGGGATAAAAATTACGTCATTCAATGTAAACGGTGTCCACAGTCCAATTAAAAGGGGCAAGATATTATCCAAATTGAAAAAGGAGAAAACACATATAGCTTTCTTACAGGAAACCCACTTGAATGCCACAGAACACACAACACTTGGTAGATTGGGGTTTAAACATGTTTTCTCATCATCACATATATCTGGCAATAAGAGAGGGGTGGCCATTTTAATTCGGAGTACAGTCAACTATGAACACATACTAGATAAAAAAGATAAAGAAGGGAGATATGTGCTAATCAAAGGGAAGCTGGATGGCTCCCTCATTACTCTGTTAAATGTGTACGCCCCCCCGAACAGTAACTGGGATTTTTATAAGCAGTTATTTGACATCGTGATATCAGATGCTGAAGGGATTTTGATATGTGGTGGAGACTTGAATGTTAGGCTTAATGATAAACTAGATTCATCAGGTACGAGCTGTAGACAAACTAAGCTTAATAAAAAAATCAACACTATGATGCAAGAAATAGGAATTATTGATGTGTGGAGGGATTTACATCCAACAGCTCGAGACTATACTCACTTTTCCCATCCCCACTCTTTATACACAAGGATTGATTACTTCCTGATGTACAATACAGACAGACATAGGATCTCCGACTGTGCAATAGGTAACATCGATATTTCAGACCATAGCCCCCTGTATCTTACGATTGACTTATGCAGAAATTTTAGGCGTACATCTTGGAAGTTGAACTCTAGTATTCTGAATAGTCCAGTGATTAAGGCAGAGCTAGAAGAGGAAATGCAGACGTATTTTGAATTGAATGATACAGGAGACGTGGACCCACCCATGTTGTGGGACGCATTCAAGGCAGTTATGAGAGGCAATATTATAACTCGTACAGCCTACCTTAAAAGATTGAGGCAGGAAAGGTTGGATACACTACAATCAAAATTAAAAGTACTCCAAAGGAAGCATAAAGATAGTATGGATCCAAGTACTGAACAAGAAATGAAAATAGTTAGAAGTGAAATTGATCAAATATACACACAGGAAATACAGAAGAAACTTGTCTTTCTCAAGCAGAAATACTGGGAAGTTGGAGGCAAAGCATCTAAGTTGCTCGCCTATAGGCTAAGGAAAAAACGGGCAGACAATACACTCTTTAAAATAAAGAACACTGAGACAAAGAAGACTGAATGTCAGCAGGAAAAAATTAAGGAATGCCTTCTGTCTTTCTATCAAAAACTCTACTCTCAGGATCGTTTAGATGATGATACAAAAACAGACACTTTTTTACAATCGTTACATTTGCCAACAGTAACAGATACTCAGAACAATATTCTCAGAGCTCAAGTGACTGTAGAAGAAATCATCTCAGCTATCACAAGACTTAAGACAGGCAGTTCTCCTGGCTCAGACGGTTTTTCCTGTGAGTGGTATAAGGCCTTGAGGGACATATTAGTACCTTCACTATTGACGACCTATAACTGGATAATACAAAAACTAGAAATGCCCCCCTCATGGAGGGAAGCAATAATTTCTCTCATTCCTAAAGAGGGCAAAAATAGAGAGGAATGTGATCATTTAAGACCCATAAGTGTACTAAATGTGGATTATCGAATGTTTACATCTATTCTTGCAAGGAGGCTAGAGAAATGTTTGCCAGATATTATCCACCTGGACCAGACTGGCTTTATAAAGCAAAGACAGACTCAGGATAACATTAGAAGAACACTGCATATAGTACGACACATCACAGAAAATAAAATAGAGTCAGCCCTTATTAGCCTAGATGCCCAAAAAGCATTTGATACAGTGAGCTGGACATTTCTATATAGAGCCCTATCTGCATTTGGATTTCATGATAAGTTTATTAAAATTATTCAAACATTATATAACAACCCAACAGCTCAAATCAAAGTGAATGGAGACCTCACTGCCTCCTTTTCTCTTCAGCGAGGTTGCAGGCAGGGATGTGCAGTTTCGCCTCTGTTATTTGCCATCTTTATTGAGCCCCTTAGCCAATGGATCCGCCTGAATCCTAATATCAAAGGGATCTCAACTTTTGGAGGGGAACAAAAACTGGCATTGTTTGCTGATGACATTTTAGTCTATCTAGAACAACCCACACAATCCCTGCCTAGACTGATATCTTGTATGGAGGAATATGGCCAGATGTCTGGCTATAAGCTTAACATATCTAAAACACAGATCATTACCTTCAACTATGAGCCCCCTAGAGATATTGCTCAAAAATACCAGTTAAAATGGAAGGCAGACTCAATAAAATACTTGGGTGTACATATACCAAAAGACTTAACAACTCTGTTTAAAATTAACTATGGGCCCCTGAACTCCAAAATCAAGACAGATGTAAGGAGATGGCAAGTTATTCCCTTTCTAAATTTAAGTTCAAGAGTGGAATCAGTTAAAATGAATATCTTATCAAGATTGCTTTACCTCTTTCAAACTTTGCCTGTGGAGGTGCACAATCAACAATTTTCAGAATGGGACAAACTCATATCTAGATACATATGGAATGGTAAAAAGCCTAGGATAAAATTCAAAACTTTGCAGCTGAAGAAGGAGTATGGAGGAATGGGGCTTCCGTGTTTGTTTGAATATTATTGTGCAGCTCAAATTAGGCCTCTCATATGCTGGTGCAATCTGGGATACTCAGCTAGGTGGAAGGATCTTGAAATGGCAATGTCAGAGATCCCTCTTCAGGCACTTATATCGGATGGGAAATTAACTAAACACCTTCTGGACAAGGCAAATCCATTTATTGGTTTATCTCTCAAAATCTGGGAGCAAACTAAAAAGTTGTGTAAAATACAAAAAATAGCTAAACTATTAAAATGGTGCGCTTTCGATAGAGATTTCCCCCCCAATTTAAGTGATGAGAGATTTAAGATATGGGCAAAGAATGGTGTCTCTGCTTACTGTACTCTTATACAAAAGGGGTCACTGAAAAGCTTCCAAACTATGAAGGACGAATATGGTCTTGGACAGCAAGATTTTTACAGGTTCCTCCAGATGAGACACTGCTTTGACACTCTTAAGAAAGATGTAGATATGGCACATTTAGATAGTGGATTGATGAAAATATTCATATCTGCTTACAACTCTGAAAATAACTCCAAAACCATATCCAAGATATACAACTGTTTCTCACAAATAAAATCACAGGAGTCCCTGTATATTAAAGAAAAATGGGTTAGTGAGAGCAGTGTTGTTATTTCTCAGGAGGAGTATTTGCCAAACACAATGGAAGACCACTAGCTCTTTATGCTGGAGGGAATTCTGTTGGAAGAACCTGGTACGTTTCTTCATAACCCCCTACCAAAAGCGACACTATACTGATGACTCAGACTGTTGGAGATTATGTCAAATCACTATCATATATTCTGGTCCTGCCCAGTGCTAATCCCTTACTGGACAAGTGTACATCAGGCTCTACTGGAGGTTTTCCGAGTTGCTATTCCATTCAGATTCGACACTCTGTACCTGGGTAACTTTCCAAAAGAGATACATGCTAAGGACAAGAAGCTTATGTCCATCTTACTAGCTGCATGTAAAAAAGCCATAACCCGTAAATGGCTGAAGCAACAAGCTCCTTCGATAGATGATTGGATAGACATAATCTATGACATATACAAAATGGAGAGACTGACATATTGTCTTCAACTCCGGCAAGAAGATTTTACAAGTATATGGTTTAAGTGGACCGTTTATATTGCTCCCAGAAGAGTAGACTTCATATAATGTATATGATAAGCATTTAAATCAATATACACATTCCTCCCAGTTCTATAACGTATATAGTTCTGTTTGTGGTACCAGACAGACCTCTTATTGAAGGTTGTACACAAGTCATCAAAAGGCAGTCAAATGCTTTCTTTGTTTGTTTGTATGTTTTTTTTGTTTGTTTGTATGTTTTCTTATGCGAAATACAAGAGAAATGTGACTGGTAATTACCTGAAGGCTGGCTAGATGGCTTTTGATTTTACTGATGCGGATGGTATTGTTTATTATGTCCCTGACTTGTGTATTTGTCTGCTTTGATTTTGAGTGTACAGTTGCTGAGAAGGATGTAATGTGTCCTCATTGATGTATCTCTCTGTAATGCTCTGGATACCAATAAAAACTATAAATTAAAAAAAAAAAAAAGAAAAATGATGCAAAGCCATCTGCAGACAGTTGTAGTTGATGATGACGGAGGAGGATTGAGAAGAGAGAAAAAGAGAGAGACAGAAACTTTGATGTGTATGAAAGCCTGTTTTTTAAGTTACTGCTAGTTACTAAGATCATTGGCATCTCTTGAAATAATGCCATTTTCTCTCAGCAGCTCAAATTTCCAGCCGTACTTCTCGGTTCTTGGTTTTAGTTAGCCATGGGTGACAAGAGGTTTAGAACGTGTGGGTCTTGT
>NC_084997.1:23564646-23607146 GCF_963854185.1 Sardina pilchardus
GGTTGGTTCTCTAGGCGGACTTTTGTCTGCACAGCCACCGGGCAGGAGAGAAGAGGAAAAGGCTCCCCTCCCCCCAGGTTCCGCGGAACAGGAACAACTTCTTTAGGAAGAAAAAAAGTTGTTCAAGTTTGGAACGTCTTGGAGCAAGGGGTAGGCTACTTTTTCTGCTCGTTATTGGAAGCGAATGAGCCGCCGAGATTTACTGAAGAATAGTAAGCATTCTGGATTCGAAGTTCTTTGGTGGATCGTACTTTCGAAAACTGTTGTTTTGTGCAACGCTGGATTTAAACAGAAGTTTCCTCGATTGGAAGGCTTCGCTTTGGATAAAAGGAACTCTGGTTGTGTATTAAGTTACCTCTCTTGCGAAAGAGACACGATGGTAGCCCAGACATAGGCGCCCAATTTGGGTTGGGATGTTGGTGGACTTTTTAATAGCAATGGAGGATCTAAATTTCAGTGTTTGGTGTGAATTGAAAAATCCTATCGCAAGGGGTAAGTAAGGATCTGTTGTAGGCTACAATATTTAAGTTTAGCCTAGCCTACTTACCCTTCCCTATCTTCGCAGACCTATCTGTCTATCTCCTTGCTGGTCTCCCGATGGAACAAATCAGTTTGGGCAATACTGTTCCACTTCGCAGCCATTTAGCACAGTCGAACTTGCAACAAAGTAGCCTAATCAAAACAGTTTGTTAATCTGCAATGTATCAGAGAAAGTTTTCAGTGCAAGTGATCTCGGTCACAATTGTTGCATTTGGATAGATCGAAGCCGATTTCAGTGTTCTTTTGTGTACAAATTCTCCTTTTGGTGTTTCTAACAGTTTAAGTTATGCTCTTAATTTTTGTATTCATAAACTTGCCTTTAGGTGGATTATTCTGGAATGTTGGAGCACGTGGGTTTCAAACAAACAATACTAAACACGGCGGTACTAATGTTATCATACATTTGAAACTCGGTGTGTATTTCGCTGAGTTTTGAATAGCCACTTCATGGTGTTACGCTCTTTGGTTTCAGCGACTTTTGTTTGGGTCCCCATTGAAGTCTGCGCAGAGCCGCTCAAGTTTACTACGGGGCCGAGAGAGTGAGTGCCAGATTCGGTTACACTCCCGTGTGTGCTCGCGGCTCCAAGGCGGCTGTTGTCACTGCGGGCCAGGGGCCTCTGCAAGGCCCGTACTGACAACCGACGCTTTGGAGCGGCGACAATGAACGAGTGGCATAGAGTAGACAAAAGAGTATACTGGTACCTGAAGGAATGCTGTTGTGCTAAACGTGTTTGAACAGTTTCTTAGTTGTGCAATAATATAGGCTACTCAAACACTGTATTGATCCGCGAATTTACCAAGATTCAAGTTAACTTTGCGTCGTCTTGTTTATAGTTCAACAGATATACCTATCCATTAGAATTGTCACGTTAAGACGAACTTTTATGGATGCCTAGATGGTTGCACTCCCAGTTTGGCCTGTGTTGTATTTTTTATGTTGTAGCCTATAATCTAGTTTTGCACTGTTAACATGACCTACATCTGCAAAGAACTCAAAGCTGAAGGAGTCTGCAAAGATATGCCACATAGTTTAGGAGAGGATGCAGTTATGATGTGTTACAGTCACAGTTACAGATGTGTAGCCTATCAGTCTAATTTATTTAGCTAATTGGAAGTGGAGTGCCAGTGCAATTACGTTTTGTAGTATCTAAAGGAGACTGAAGGCATATGAGAGGCATATAGTATCTATTCTCTTCCTGCCCTCTCTGTTGGTAGGCCCATACATTATTTCAGCACAGCCGATATGAATATCAGTCGAGTTGTTGGTGTGCTTTATGGTTATGGTATGGTAGGCTATGGTATGGATGTAGGCAGGCCTATCTTTACTTTTCCAATTACCCAGTTGCTTCTATTGAAAGTAGCTCTGAATAAAGAGAAGAAGACAAACAAATCGTTTAAAGCAAGATGTTTTGCCCCCCCCTATCTTGCTAGTCCCATTCTTTGTGTCAAATCACATTATGGAAATGTTGTTGTAGAGGCAGCCATGTATGTATGCCAAGATCTTCACCTGAGTTGTCGATTTTCGTTTGAGTAGCCTTGTGCAATAGGAAATGGAGTTTCAGTATAGTCAATATATCTGCAGCAATATACAGCAGCAGCCCATAGAAAAGGCTGATTTTGCTCTCTCTGTACGGATGCAATGCAGACTCTAGAATGACTCTGGATTGGGAGTCAGAGTATATATGTGTTTCTGTTCCTTGGGGAAGACTAAAGAGGATTGTTCAAATCTCGCAAAGTAGGCTAGTCTCTGATTTAACTGAAATCTAAGCTTTACAGTAAGTGTGGATGTTGAACTTGTGTGTGCATCTGTGTGCACTTGGCCTATATGGCCTGCTCTCCTGTGTACTGTGCGCTGTTCTGAATGGACGTCTGGGTCACACAAGTGCGGTTTAACTTCCTCAACAGGCCTATTTGTTTGTCTGGCAGTTATGTGTGCAACACTGAACGACAAATACCTTATATAGTTCCCTTTGACCTTTCCTTTAACCTGTTTATTTAACACTCAGAGTTCTCCTCCGGACTTCTCTTGGCCCACTATAATGATGCAAAAATAGCGCGGGTATAAACGTATTGGTTACACACGGCGCTTGCCTGTGCCTTTTTTAATGCTGCAATTTCTCTGATTGATAGATAGTTTTCTGCTTTGGCAGACCGCACTGGTCAAGAAGCCACTCTCCGCCCGTATTCACAGGGGCATGTCCGCGATGCGCGGCTTTGGATCACTTATGTCTTCATTATTGTTTGCCTTGAGCTTTTAAGTGGTGCAGTAGTTAGTTTTGATATAGAATTGGCAATCGAACATTTCCAGGTGAAGGCCAATAGAAAGGTATGGAAGATCGGTGCTGTGTGTGACACACACAAAGCACGAGGATGGTTCATTATGTGTGGGTTTGTAATGGAGTTTAGTTTACACATCCATTAGTCGATGAATGCTGCTGGCAGGTGAGGTATGCTGCAGATATTCTCATTCAAGAGGCACTGGAGGATTGGGAAATAAAGGAGATCTTTGGTGTCACGGCAATACGACCAAAATGCTTGTTTCATGTACAAATACCTCTTATGAATGACTTAAGATTAGGAAGTAGTGTCTGTTGGTTGTTTGGTTATTGGCAGGTTCTATATACGAATTCTATAAACAAGTTTATGTTGTTGTGTTCTTCACAGTTCTTTCATTTGAAGTGTCTACATCAACAAGTGCCTTGCTTCTTCTGCATACCATGTCTGATGTTAAGCTCCCTATTTGTTCCCCATTAGCTTGGCAGTGCCAGTGAGTTGGCGTGGATTATGCACTGACTGCAGTCACAATGTCTAGATGTGATGATTGACATTTCCATGCCAACGTCAGATAATTGGCCTTAATATGTGAGCTGCTGTATTGATGTGACTCCGACTGTTAGCAAATGTCAGAGAAATCAATTAATGATATGGAATTGGGAAGTATATCATTTTAATACTACTTTGAAAAAGGGTCTACCAACAACAGAAGCACACTTGACTCAGTATTTTAATCAGCCTTGGTTACAACATTTTCATTATACTTTGCCAGTATTTGTCACTGGTTTAAAGTAATGATGAGCTCCAGTGTTTACATTGACATAATTTACATTTATTAATTTAGCAGATGCTTTAATCCAAAGCAACTTTTAGAAAGAATGTAACATTCACCTGTGTATGGATGTTTGTCAGTGGGTTTAAGAAACCTGCTCAACACTTTCCCTGTGTTTACCTCTCCTCTCCCCCTCTCTTACCAGGTTTGTGATTTGGATACCTTGACCGGCTCATTCTGGGATTTGTAGTTTTTTTTTTTTCACCCCCCAATTTTTATTGCCCACCTGTACGTTGGCTTATACGTCACCAGTGAGGAGAAAGGTGAACAGTGGTGATCGAGGGCACCGGTTGGCCAATGCCACAGAGGAGGAGAAGAAGAACAGGCCACCTTGGAGTCCAGGGGATCATTTGAGGTAAGACCTCGGGAACTGGAAGCGGGCGAGAGCGAGAGAGCTCACTCTGTCAGTGTCTTAGCTCTGATGTGGTCGTACACTAAATGTCTGCATAATGTGTGTGTTAGTCTGTGGGCGTATGAAGTGTGAGCGCCAGCGCTGTTGTGGAGAGTCACTCTGTTTATAGTTTGTCTAATAACAACTGTTACTGGCAGCACGGCGCTGTTGACTTGCCGCGGCCTTTTACTCTTAATGCGAATCCTTGCTGCAGCGGACTGCATGTGGGCTGTTGCATGCGTTTGTGCTGTTTGTCTCTGTGCCTTTGCACGGGGCAGCATTTTAAAACATCACACAACAAAATAAAGACAATGCGAAGGAATGTTGGCCGAACAGACAGTGACGCACAGAAGGAACCAGTCTTTCCCCGGGTGAATGACTCATTCCGTGTACACACACACACACACACACACACACATACACATACACATACACATACACATACACACACACACATACACACACACATACACACATACACACACACATACATGCACAAGCTTGGACACACAAACTCTATCTCTCCCTGATAACATTCCAGTTTACTGACACTTTGTAGACAGAGAGAAGTTCTGTTCAGCCGACTGTGCAGCATGTTTTACAGTGCCTCAAAGGCCCCCAGTGTGGTCTCTGTTTCTCACGCACATAGTGAAGGCGGCACTCAACTCATTTCCTGAAGAATGACCGTCTTTCTTGGAAGTACTAAAGATTTGCTTAAAGTGATGATCCTGTGTGGGTTTTTTTTTCTGTGTGTAAAAGTAGAATTCCCTCCTGCAGTGTTTGTAACTCTTGGTCAGTTACCAAGGAGTTACTTTTTGGTACTTGCAAAAGAAAAGACCCAAAAAATCCAGTAGAGAGGCAGCATACACTTTCATGAATCCTGAAGCAAAATCTTTTGCGTGTCAATGATTTTACATGCCTTTGGAGGGAAGTGGCGGTAAAACCATTCTGTAGTGTTAGACAAGTTTATTGCTAATGGCTTGACTACCTAGCAGAGTCTCGAAAAGGAAGTAAGTTTATACCAGTGGAATGGCTTAGGTGTTTTCAGGACGAGTACAGTGAATTGGCAATGGATGCTAGAAAACAGTAGTGCTGAACTACAGGAAAAGTTAATGTACGCATATATGCGAATACATATATATATATATATATATATATATATATGCATACACTAACGTTTTTGCGTGAAGTGATGATCCTGTGTGGAGTTATTTTTGTGAAAAAAGTGTAATTTCCTTTCTGCAGTGTCGGTGGCTCTTGGTCAGTATACTGTATGTGCCTAACTATGTGGAATAGGTGCATTACATGAAGTGGACAGATTGGAAGCTACTTATGGCATAGTGGAATACTTTTTTTAATGGACGTCTGTTCTTGTAGATCATCTGTTTTTTTGAGAGTGTTTCAAATGCTGTGCTTTCTCTGCTTTTTAAAATACAGACACATGAATATAGTTGACAATATGTCACAGATTCTGTGGACAGATGGTGCTTTAAAAATAGGAAACCATCATGTGTTGTGAAGGAATTTGCTACTAGGTGAAGTTGTTTCCACAGTCAAAGTCATGAATGGAACATTTTAGGAGTTGGGTCAAAGCTGCAATGCTACAATTTGTGAGTTACATACCAAATTTGAACTTAATTTTTCCAGAATTGGCTTTTTGAGGGCTGACGTATACTTCTTAAGAGCTGAAGTATAATAGTTTTGCTGTTGCAGATGCTTTTTTACAGAACACAAGTCCAATCAATCACAGTGTTTGAGATAATATCTCGATATGCCGTGTGAATCTACAGCAAATAATGTTTTCTTTCTAAATTTTTTTTAGAAGCCTGTAGTTTCAACTGCCCCTTTAGGACAGTTTGCTGTGATTCGCTGAAGCATGAAATAAGCAAAAAATCTTATCTTATCAGCCGACGTCCTGCAGTTTTATTCACAGCGAGCAAACATGCTAATGAAAATGTCTGTCTGTTGCTTTGTAAGTTGCTTTGGTCTGCTAAATGAATAAATGGTGCAAATGGATTTTGTTCTCTATTGACCCTGCAGGCACATGCGCAGTCAGTGACCACAAGTCTGACACAACGTTTTGTGGCTGCGTGGAGGCCGGCCTGGCAGATCTTTCCTAGCGACAAAACTAGTCATGTTCACTGTGAACATAGCGGTGTCTGCGGGAGCATATTCAAGAATGAAGTTGTCAGCTCAGCTCCTTACCTTTGGTACAATACTGCTCATCAGGGCTTCTACATTTAAGGTTAAGGGCAGAGTTGACCAGCATGCTCATTCATTGTCTGTGATGCAAACACTTTGTTTGGAGGAACTTTAATGTCAGCCCACGCACTCGGAAATGATTACAAACTTTTGAGTCAGGTTCTCGGGAACAGATTAAGTGCCATTTCATCTTGTGTGGCTGGTGGTGGTGAGGTTGATGGTGCTTTCATCTTAACCCAAGTGTCTCACTTGGATTCTCATGAATCATGAACCATCTTGAATAACTACAGTGGAGTGTTGTCTATTTATCATGCTCATCACAACTACTGTATAGGAACATCTGACATTGTTGATCTTAAGTCTCGCTGTTCTCAAACTGCATACCTTTGGCCTAGCATTGACTTATTTGGGGTTAGTTTATTACTGTTCTGTGTGGGTTGATTCAGGACTGAACATATCACTACGCAAATGCCCTTAAGGTCTAACTCTTTTGTATAGTTGTTAGTAGTTATTGTAGTCTTTTAACCTTATGGTCTCCTCTTTGGTTAGCTCTACATCCCTCACAAGTGTTTGGTTTTTGCTACTTTCCAGTCAGTGATCTTCCCTTGTATTTATAGCCTATGACTGTAATGGAAGAATGAGTGGTTTGTAGGCTATCCACATCTTTTCAAAGTGGGGTCATGTTTTGATTTTTCATTATTTGTTGCTGCTTTGACGGTGACTTTCTTGGAATACTAACGATAGCTGTCTTTGGCACTCTGAAAGCAATTAAGAAAATGGACGCTCTAAGAGGGAAAAAAAATCTTGTGGGCCTGCTAACTTCTGAGGAGATGGACATCCCTGCCTGCCAATTATTTTGCGTGAGCAGTGCACATTCAGAAGTATGGGTGCTATGTTTGTGAGAAATGCTAATATTGCTCACAGCGTTTTTTTAGAGTTGCTATTCAGATTGTGATCTTAAGGGTTGGCATAATACCTGTACTATTTTTTTTCTAAGGAATACTATTTAGGCTTGTATTTTGGCAGCAGTGTGTTTAAAACACGTTTGGTCTGAATAATGGGACATTGTGTAGCACAAGGAGCATACAACTGTAATGGAATGCAATCAAATGTACTCTGATGGCCTGAGGGCATCGAATAGCTCTACAAAGCTTTATTCATGATCCTTTTGTTGATGGAGACTCAAGTAATATTGAGTAAAGGTTGTTGTTAAGTGACACCCAAGCTTCCAAGTCTAGAGGTGCGATGTATTCATTTATCATTGAGAAGCTCATAATCTGTGACCACTTTAAGAGCTGCAATTCTGATCACTGACCGCATGCATATAAACTAGTAGTTCTGACACCGTACAAGCAATATTTGAAAGTGAGAAGATAGCTATCCTTTGAATTATATTGTATTTGGCGATATAGAGATATTGGTGACCATGGCTACCATTTCAAGCGCATTCACATTTAAGTCATTTAATTTGGCATAGATACCTGGCAGTACAGCTTGTCTTGTAGGCATGAGGAATCCATTAAATGCATACAAATTGGCAGTGGCTATGGGGAACATTCAGTTATGTGCTTGAAGGCTGGTACATAGTGTAGCGGGATGGTATGACAGGCAGTTGATGTAATAATTTGTGGGACAACACTAATAGCAGCTTGTGCATTGTTCTTGTAGATGGGCATGATTAATTCATTTGCCATGAGCGGTTCTGTGGTAGGTTGAAATTACAGGAACTTGATGAAGGTCACCTTTGTGAGACATTTGACATTTCAGAATTGCAATCAGACATCTTTCTGACACCCAACAGGGTTGTCTCAGGAATGTATTGCGTATGTCAACGCATTATCCCAATGTTGTGTTCTAACTGTTGTATCAGAGAGCTAGATATCCATTGAATATATGGTATGTGATATATGTGAATATATGGTATATCATATGTTGGTATTTGAGACCCATTATTAATTTAATCATTATGTGCTTTGGGTACCCCTGATGTTGTTCGTATTATAATACTAAGTTCAGATATAATACTGAAGACATGAGTTGTTACTGGGCACATTGAAGCTAACAAGGTTATGTGATGGCATTGTGCTTGCTTTTTAGCCTTGGTGAACCCAGACGAACCTGTTAGCAAATTTGAGTTTGCAATGGATCCCATTGATGGCCATTTCTGAACTTGCCATATTATAACATCCTGAGAAGTAACAGCATTGAAATTAAACTTAGATTGGTGCATTAAACTCTAACCAAACAGTTTCTGAAGTGTGGCTAGCACATATTTCTTGTAATTGAATAAACAAAATCTGTTGTTTGCCCAATACCAAGGAAAATTACACGTTACTGTTTTTTTTTGTTGTTGGTTTGAAAACGGACATCAATGGGCTCCTTCCAGACTGATCTACAGAGGAGATTCAGATTTTCTAACAGGTTAGTGTGGGTTCACCCAGACGACTAGCTTTTGTTCTCCTCCTCCAGTTTAGACCAAACGTGTGCATTCCTGGTTCTATATGTAGATGCCTATCAACGAGCATACCTGCACAGCCAGCTGTAGTAGCGCTGTACCAATAGCACTGCGGCTCAATTGTGAATGGCACGCTGCCGCTGGGAGAAGGCCTGTGGGTCTTAGTGGAGGTTTGCTCAAGTTAAACTGGGCCTGGCGTCCCGGGAGCTGCCAGGGTGCCCCAGTACAGTAGTTGAATCTTTATTAACATTTTTTATCTGTAAAGCACTGGAAGGCCTGGATCACAGCAAGGTATTCTAACATTTATTTTTTTTTTCTTATGTCGCACAAGTGTAGGTGTTCTGTGATGTGAATGATGAATACACCTGTATGATTCCGAGCTGCTGCTGCTTCTCCATCCATTCTCTCCAGCAGCAGAACACCCAGTCAGGTTCTGGCTCTGAAAATGATGAGAACGTTGTGGTTGTTGTACTTGGTGGCTTATGGTTCAAAGAAACCCTGCTCCGGTACTACGGGCGGGCTCTTGGCATGGTGTGGCATGGCAGTGTGGTGGTGGTGGTGGTGGTGGTGGTGTTTGGTGTGGCGGGTACAGCCGGTCCCGTTGGCATTAGGTGCCCCCCCCTCTGCCTGCTGTGGCATCCTCTCGTTTACGCCACTGTCCAGATGACCTGGCGGCGACCCCCAATGACATCCCACAGTGCGCTGCATGGGCCATCTGCCTGTGGCACAGATGTAAGGGAATTGGGTTAAATGGGCGCTGCTAATCTGGCACTGCTCGATCCCCGTCTCTCTCTCTCTCTCTCTCTCTCTCCCTCTCTCTCTCTCTCTCTCTGTCTCTCTCTGTGCTCCCTTCTCTTCTCTCGCCATTGGGTGTAAATCTTCTAAAGTCCTCCCTTTTACACTTTCCCTATTTTTGCTCGCTCTGTCTTCATAGTCATTTTCCAGCCAGCCAGTTGGAGGTGAGCATTCACTCTTTTTTTTTTTTATCTCTTTGTCTGTCTGTAAATCCTCACTATCTATCAGACGTTTCTGTGAAAATCCATCATGTCTCCTGTTGCCTCCGTCGTGTGTAAGGCACAGATTCATGAATTGTCCTCAGCTGATCCCACTTCAAGCTTAAACGTCAGAGACAAAATGTCAGATATGCCTTTTGGCACTCACGTTCATGTTCCCATGTATCCCCAGTAGGGGATCTCCGTGTTGGGAGACTTGGTGTGTTTTCTGAATGGCTGCCTTTCTCTCGTCTCGTCTCGCCTCTGCTCTCCCGCCGACACGTCGAGTCTGTAAAAGCTGGCGGCTCGGTCCGTCTCGCACCCTCCTGGGCACAGCGGCCAAAACCAGAGACGCTGGGAAGCGCTCCCGCCATCACTCCTCCATGTTTCCTCACACACTCTACCAACCGGCAGACACGTCTGCCCCCCCCCCCCAACAGCCTGCTTATCCCCCCTCTCTCTCTCCCTCTTTCTCTCTCTCTTTCTCTCTCTCTCTCTCTCCTCTTTCATATCTCTCTTTTCCCTCCCTTCATCCCTCTCCCTCTCCCTCTCTCTCTCCCTCTTTCTCTCTCTCTCCTCCTTCATATCTCTCTTTTCCCTCCCTTCTTCCTCTCCCCCCGTTCTCTCTCTCTCTCCCTCTCTCTCCCTCCCTCCCCCCCTCTCTCTCTCTCCCTTCCTCTCCCTCTCCCTCTCTCTCTCTCTCCCCCCTTATCCCTCACCCCCCCCCTTTATTCCTTTCTCCTGTCTCCCTCTACCCTCCTGGGTCTTCCTGATCTGCTTGTTTGATGACAGGAGGCTTAACCCCATCCTGGATTGGCGTGTTTGTTTGTGTATGTATGGGGTGTGTGTCTGAGAGTGAATGAATGCGTTTGGGTGTATCTAAGTGATGGTGATAGACTGTGTGTTTGTTGTGTGTGTATGTGTGTGTATGTGTGTGTATGTGTGTGTGTGTGTGTGAGTGGTCCGTGTTTGTATGTAAGTGTGAGGGTAAGTGAGTGAGAAACTGTCTGTGTGTATGAGAGAGAGTGTGAAGCAGAGAGAGGGTGAGAGGACTGTGTGTGTGTGTGTGTGTGTGTTTGAGGCAGAGAGAGGGTGAGAGGACTGTGTGTGTGTGTGTGTGTGTGAATGTGTGTGTTTGGTGCTTGTTTTCTGAAGCATCACTGTGGTGCCTAGGCCAGTGTGTTACCGTGCCAACGTCCCTCCCCCCACTTCCACCCCCACCCGCTGGCTGTGTCAGCACTGGCTGCCATGCTGGACTCTTTCTCTCTCTCTCTCTCTCTCACACACACACCCACACACACACACACACACACACACTTTGCTCTGTGCCAGGCCATTTAAACGGACCGTGTCATTCCAGTGGAATGTTCAGCACACAGCCAATTCAGGGTAACACAGGGACAGACTGCTTATATGCTCTTCATGGTTGTGTGTGTGTGTGTGTGTGTGTGTGTGTTTGCGATTCTTGTGAAGACCTCTTGCTGTGTGTTGCATGGCCTGCTTCATTCAAATGTGTTGTGTAAGATTTAGATTGGACACACACACACACACACACACACACACACACACACACACCGTGATGTGAGGTGTCTCCACGAGATCAAAATCAAAGCTCGACACGACTCCTCCCTCCCCAGACGTGACTGCCTCCTCCAGCCCCTCCCTTTCATCTCATCACATCACATTTCTCTCTCTCCCTCCCTCCCTCCCCTCTTTCTCTCTCTCCCTCCCTCCCTCCGCCCCTCCCTCTTCTCTTTGATGCGTATGCTGAGGTGTTCAACTGCCAGCGTGTCTGGCGGAAATGAAGTTGTCTTCTCCCTGAGAGACAGGTGTGTGTGTGTGTGTGTGTGTGTGTGCGTGTGGGGAAACCCATCCTTTCCGCACTCCACTCTTGCTTGATTGACAGCTGCCATGGACGGACGCTGCCTCGACGTCAATCCACGCTTCAGGTGTCGAGAAAGTGTCGAGGTTCATGTTTTCTTTAGGCGTGCCTGTTTGACTGTGGTTCCCAATTTGCATAAATATGTGGTTCTACCTATTTACATTCACCTACAGTCATTCTGAAGGCATTTCTTTTTTATGAAGATCTGCTCACAGGCCAGTGAATGCATTCATTTGTCCCCACATACTTACGCGGGGAGTGGAACGGTTTCCCCCTCAACAGGCACGGATTGTTGGACCGAGAGGCCACTCTGTGGTTGAAAAGTGTTCCTTACCGTAAAGCAGTTGGCCACGGGGCCCTGTCGCCGTGGGTTCTTATGGTTCTTTGGAGAACCTGTCATGAGGGGCTTCGTAGTCCTGTTAGCATGGTTAGCATGTACGGTTTGACCCACTAAAACCGAACTGGACTGAAAGCCCTCAAAACAGAGCTGTGGAGCGGTGTGCCAAATTGCACTGTAATCCTCACCGGACTATAGCGCCTCATGGTAAAGCATGGCTGTGGGCCCTCCACTAGCTGTGTGTTGAGCTTCAATGGGGTGCTCAGAGTTGGCGAGTCCACTCGCTGAGCCACATCTGCTGGCTTCATTAACAGCAGTGGGACAGTGGTAGTGTAGTGGCTAAGGAGCTGGGCTATAGCATGTAGCCAGGAAAGTTGCGGGTTCAGTGAGATTTCTCAGTCATTTCTCGTGAGTCCTACACTCTGTGTGGTGGCTAAGGAGCCGGGCTAGCATGTAGCCAGAAAAGCTGTGGGTTTCACTTTCAATGACATTTCTCAGTCATTTCTGTTACTGAGAGTCCTGCATCCTAGCTGTCTGTCAGCGGTCGTGGCTGCTGGTGATCGGGGTGTGTGCGGGGTGTCAGGGAGTGTGTGTGTGGATCCCCGCTCTGGGAGGCGTTGCCTGGCGGGAGTGTGCAGGTGGTGAGGTGAGGCTGGCCGGGGTTTGGCTCTGGCCTGCTGTTGTGAACAGCACCGATAGCCACACACCACTCATAATGAGGTGCCTCTCCAGCAAGCCTGCAGGTACATGGGCATCGTTAACTTGGATGATTGACTGTGTGTGTGTGTGTGAGAGAGTATGTGTGCGCGCATCATCAGTATGTGTTTGGGAGAACAGTGCGGTAGGCAAACTTGTGTTCATTATAGAGAAGTTTTAGTCCCTAGTGGCTGTTCTTGAATAGGGAAAAAAAATAGACTTTTTTTTTTTTTGAGGGCAAAAGCCTTCGTCAGCATCTCTGAAGGCTAGAAAAGTTTAGGAGAGGCTTGATGAGCTGTGTTCAGGATGTGTCGGCATCGTCCCACCCCTCCCCATACACACACACACACACACACACACACACACACACACACACACACACACACACACACACACGCACGCACCAACCTCTACCCAGAGGGCTACACATTCATTAAACTCCTTTAATTACTTTATTGATTTGAGATCATCAAAATATATGAAAACACACACACATAACACACACACACACACACACACACACACACATACAGACACTTTCAAAGAGATGGCGTGGGACTGACTGTGTCAATTATACCAACCCAATTATGGGATGATTAACTTGCTTGTAACTCTTGGATTAAAAACGGATGTGGTTGGCATGGAATGGCAGATGCTGGCTGAGGCTTAATGAAGACAGGTCAGAAGGCGACACAAAGGAGGCACGTTCTCATCTGAATGACTCGCATAGCTGTATCGCGTATGGCTGTTGAGTGGGTTTTGGCTTGTGAGAGTTGCATTGAGTCATAGCAGATGTTCATGACGCCATTCCTCACACTCGTTGCACACACAAAAGAGGAGGGAGAGACTCCAGCGTTGTTGGTGTGGAGTGTACTCCATAGCCGTGGCTGGTGTGGCGATGGGATTTGTTTGCCTTATCAGTGATTTGTATACGGTTATGCCACGTGGTCACCATTTTGAATATTTTCTGCTCGAAAATGAGACTGAGGTGAGACAGAGAGTTACGAAAGTTGCTATAGAGTGCTGAAAGTTCCTGGGTGAAGTAATGGCTTAGTGCTGTGTGTACCAGACTGTAGTTCTTACCAATTAATCTTTTCATCGTTCCCAAGGGCCACAAATATCCATCAGCCGTGGATTGCCAAAATAAAGCGAGATGTTGGACCATATTTGATGTTTTGCTGAGAGAGCGCACCGATTATTCTCTTAAGTGGAAGGGGTAATACAATGTAGTGCTAGAGCAGGTTTCCCACCTCAGCCTTCTTTTCGCCCGAAAATATAAAAAAATGTGACCAACCACAACCATGTGACAAAAGTGTATTGGCGGGAAGGGATGGTGGGGTTTAAGGGTTACGAGTTAGGGGACCCATTGCAAGTGGAGAATTGAAGAGAACCATCATCTCGTATGGGACCTACCTGATTTTGTTCATCTATAGCTGTGTGTGTGTGTGTGTGTGTGTGTGTGTGTGTGTGTGTGTGTGTGTGTGTGTGTGTGTGTGTGTGTGTGTGTGTGTGTGTGTGTGTGTGTGTGTGTGTGTGTGTGTGTGTGTGTGTGTGTGTGTGTGTGTGTGTGTGTGTGTGTGTGTGTGTGTGTGTGTGTGTGTGTGTGTGTGTGTGTGTGTGTGTGTGAGAGAATGGAGGGGAAATCTGATATCAATTCTGAAATCAAAGTGGAAATGAATGTATTGATTTGCTGCTACCGTGCAAATAAAACTGGAAAAGTGTAAGTGGAAGGGGTAATACAATGTAGTGCTAGAGCAGGTTTCCCACCTCAGCCTTCTTTTCGCCCGAAAATATAAAAAAATGTGACCAACCACAACCATGTGACAAAAGTGTATTGGCGGGAAGGGATGGTGGGGTTTAAGGGTTACGAGTTAGGGGACCCATTGCAAGTGGAGAATTGAAGAGAACCATCATCTCGTATGGGACCTACCTGATTTTGTTCATCTATAGCTGTGTGTGTGTGTGTGTGTGTGTGTGTGTGTGTGTGTGTGTGTGTGTGTGTGTGTGTGTGTGTGTGTGTGTGTGTGTGTGTGTGTGTGTGTGTGTGTGTGTGTGTGTGTGTGTGTGTGTGTGTGTGTGTGAGAGAATGGAGGGGAAATCTGATATCAATTCTGAAATCAAAGTGGAAATGAATGTATTGATTTGCTGCTACCGTGCAAATAAAACTGGAAGTGGCAGAATGTGTTGACAAACACGACTGAAAAACGCCATCCAGCGCTAACACAAAGAGAGCAGCTTCTTAGTAGAAATCATGGGGAAATTAGAGCGCTGACCTTAATGATCCACACAGACACCCCCGCTACACACACACACACACGCGCGCACACACACACACACACACACCCACATACACACAGAGTGGATGGCCCCCTGGTGTGGTGTGCCAGACGGTAAGCAGATTACAACCGAGCACACAGAGTAGCATGGAAAGAAATAGAATTTACTGTGCCGCTCCCCATGTCTCCACAGTCTGTGTGTGTGTGTGTGTGTGTGTGTGTGTGTGTGTGTGTGTGTGTGTGAGTGAATGTGCGCGTGTGTGTGTGTGTGTGAGAGAGAACAAGAGAGCGCGAGAGAGACAGACTAATATCTATGCTGTCTGTCTCTTTTGCAGGCTTTGGGTCCTCTGCCATCGTCCTTATCCTACACACAGACAGACATGGCCACAGCAATATCCCGGTGACACATGAAGATGGTGAGTGAACACACACACGCACACACGCACACACACATGCGCGCTGTCCTTTTTGTTAACTCTCTGAGGCCAAACGTGGTCACACATCCAAACGCTCCACACCAGCAGAGTGTGAGATTGGCTGTGGGGTGTATTTTGCACACAGGCAACGCTTGTCTCATCAGCAGCAGTTCTAACCAGTCAATTATTTCCACAGCATTTCCACTGTACAAACTGCCATTATATCGCCCTCCTTTAAGGGCACTCAGAGTTTGAAGAACGCCAATCCCCCCCCCCCCCCCATGTATATGTATACACACGCACACACACACACACACACACACACACACACACACACACACACACACAGAGAGGACTGTGTCATGGAAAGACAGCTCTGTGGTAGAGAAGTGTATGTGAGAGGAATGCGGAATGGTTGAAAAGTTCACAGTAAATATTTGAAATGGCTGGCATTCAGGAGCAGGAGGTGTGTGTGTGTGTGTGTGTGTCTGTCTCACAAAATGAGCCAAACAGCGTCACAGAGTTAAATTTAGCCCGTAATCAGTGGCGCACACACGTCACCGACTCCATCTCCAAGTTGTGTCCACAAATGCCACCCTTTCCAGTATCTAATTTACTCCTAATTTTCTTTCTCTGGGTCTCACTCCCTCCCACTCTGACAGAAACACAAACACAAACACAAACACGGCTTATGTTTACATCAGGTATTGTTTTTAATGTAACGCAAGTGTGCAAGGTGAACTAAAAATATTTTAAGAAAACTTAACTAAACTTAACTTTTTTTTCCCCACTGGAATTTTTCTTTTTAATTGTATTAAATACAAAAAAGATCACACTTATTAGAGCTACCAACATGTCTTTGGTGTTTAAGTTCAAGTTATGTCTTAATCATGACTAGCCACGAGCCAAAACGATGATGACCAGTCATTACCCTTTCACACGAATTAGCCATCACAATGACACTCTAGGCAATAGGCTGAAGCAACACAGAATTGTAACGGCTGTACAAAGACAAACAAAACCCCAAACGGTCCTGAACCAGTCCAGATAACTGAAAGTCCGTCATGTCTGCAGTCCCTGAAAGAGCCTTACCAGTGTTTGAGTCAAGGTCCTTGAGGCACACAAACTCAAGGATAAAGTGAGGCAGACGAACCCTGACCGAAGCAAGATAATGGTAGTAGAGGATATATGTAGAATAACTTGGATTCTTGGAACACTTATAAATGCAGGAAGATATTAGTATTTTATCTGTATTTGGACTTCTAGTGTAATATACTGTTTCCCTCTTTAAAAGGGATCGAAAATTACAATGTTTCCATTTCCACTAGAGCACTACATTAACTGGGTCCACTAATTCGTTTTCTGTCTGTGGTTGAAGAGGCACTATATAGTGAGAGAACGCAACATGTTTCTTATTCAGAGAGAGTGAGAGAGGGAGAACACTGAGTCACAGCTGCATTTCTAATGGGATTTGCATTAATGTGTTTGCTTTGTCAGTCAGCTGACCAGTTTGTTTGATTGTGTGTGTATTTGAATATAGGCCTATGTGTGTGTGTGTTTGTCTGACGTTTACATTGCTTCTATGTGAATAAACTTGTACAGCTGCTTTTGATGTACCAGTGTATATGCTAAGAGAGTAGGTAGTGTTTATTTTATGTGAATTCCACTCAAGCTTACGAGATGCAGGATGTTGTGCTATAGGATACAGTGCATTACGTGGACTGTAGAAGAGATGGATAAGCAGGTTTGTCCATGATGGAGGAAGTGGTTTGATGTGTGGGATTGATTAGCTCTATACCAATTAGTTGTTTGTTTGTTTTGTGGTTCTCCGGTAGTTTTATATGTGGCCACGTGGCTTCTCTTTGGTTGAGCGTGCTGGTGTATGAAATTAGTGCTGAGATGTAGGGGCTGGGAAGGGGTGGTGGGTGGGGTTTTGGAGCAATAGCAAACACACAGAAACACCAGGGTTAACATGGCCGCTTGAGGGTTGGCATCATTGGCGTTTTCCTGGCGATGCTTGGGGGCAGTGATAGTTCAATATCACCTCAGAGGGCTGGTTGGTGGAATGATCTGCAGTGTTTTTTGGTAAAGGACACTGGCACACCGTTGTTGGCATACTGTCATAGGCATGAGCCACTCATTGATTATTAAATGCCACGTTCAATGTGGAAAAACACTGTACCAACATCTGCAGTTGATGGGACATTGATTATGCATGAACCAGAGAACGCACACTCTTTATTTGTTCTCTGAGAGCTGAAGGTGCTAGAGTTTGTTTGCTGAGAACCAATGTTCTTCACGGATTGAAAGTATTCACTGAGTTGAGTTCTTTGTGAAATTCAGTGTTATTCTGTACATCTAATATACTCAGTTTGGGTACGTATTGACTGTGTGATCTATTTGTCACTTCCATACATGTCTTAATTGGGAGGCCCATGGGGCGTTGTGAAATTAGATTGCTTTTCCTCTCCTCTGCACTGCACCCTCATCAAATGGTTTTCCAGTATATCTGTTGGTTGTGTCCTCGATTAGCCTTGTAAAGGGGAAGAAATGATGGTGCTGCAAGCCAACATAAATCACCTTTTTATTAGAGCATAATGGATTATTTGCAGTTGACCTCCAGGGTCAGGAAATGCATGTTATGGATATAGTCTTAAGGTCTCAACAACCATTTAGTTGTTACTGATAAGCATGTTTGCATGTTGATTGTGTTTGCCGTAGGGCATGGGATACTGATGGTTATACTGGTATATTAGAGGCACAAAATTCAAATTATATGCACAAAACACTGCAACTGCAATTCTGCAACACTTGCAATACTGCAACTAAAATTGCAGTTGATTTGCATGAACTAATTTAATCTTTGTGTTCTCTGAAAGCTTAAGATTCTAGAGATAGAGCATTGAGAACCAGGGTTCTTCAAGGGTGGATGGTAATTATGGAGTTAGTGTTTTATATTGCTTGGTTGTTCTTGTGGGTTCCGTTCTATCCTTTGGTTCATGGATTAGCCTGTAAACAGTTAAGAAAGTTTTTCCTGTGTGCACCATCACTCTTTTAGCAAACCTTTTTTAGCAAAAAAAAAAACATTACCAGCTAGCTGTGTGTTAGCTCTCTATAAAATGTAAGCTTACACGTTTCGTGGCTAACAACTGGGGCATTGGTTTGATGCTACATGATGATCTTCCAATACAGAGGAAAAGGAAAAGCAAAAGCAAAGCTTCTCTGATTACCGTGACCTCTGATTACCGTGACCTTCATTTTCTGTTCAGTCAATTGAGCATCAGGACACTTCAGAATGCAATGAATTGAATGGACCACCCCGACATTTAGAGATTCGATATTCCTTTCTCTAACGATGTCTAATTAATTAATCTAAAAATGAACCACGACAACTAGCCTACTGTTAGCAGCAGCTTTTGTGCATTTTAACTGGTAACCCCACTTCTGTGGTACATATCTAGTTGCATTGTAACGAGTGCTGTGTTTTGCGCTTTCTTCCATCTCTGTGACCCTCCTGCCTTTCTAATGGTCGCGGCTACTCTTGTTCACGATGGCAGCTCAAGCATGTGCCTTGCACAGGTGGAGAGTATACCAGTTATTCCTAGCTCGGGTTATATTTAGCCCATATGTTCTTTTCAATTCAAGTCGAACCTCAGCAATGGGCCAGTGCCACTTGGGACACATATTGTGCCCATTTTTCCAACACCTCTGGGAAAACTTCCAGGGATATCCTATATATCTTAATATGCTACGATCCGATACTTTGGTTACATGTAGGCTATGTGATCTGTTTGTCAATTAAACTTACATGCATCTCTAATTTAGAGCCCCATATTTGCTTTTATAATCCTTCCATGCTATGGGGTTGTTTTCCTCTATAGTTTCTGGAGAGTACTGATGCATTGGCCTGTTTCGTGTGTGCTTTGTGTTGAATGCATTATGCATATGTGTATTTTGAATACGTTTCAGTAGAACTCCTGTGGTCGCTCTGACTGTGAGAGTTCCAAGGGCCTTTTTTGCTTACAGTATTCGGTTCTTTGGAAGCAGGCCTAAATATTTTTGGGATGACAATGTGATCTGACATTGTGGTTTCTCATATTGCAACCGGAGGATGGGGGTTGGGGGAGAAAATAGAGGAGCCATGGTGACACACACACACACACACACACACACACACACACACAAAGTTGGACACTAGTATTTTTGGCTCCCTTCCATAAGCCTTGTGTATTCAAATTTTTTTTCATTGTTTTGTTTGAAGAGATGGGCAACTGTGGTTGACTGTGCATTATCAGAGCCGGTTAAAAAAAAATGTCTTCATGATCTTATGTGCATTACCATATGTAACAATGCTCTAATATTCTAATATTTTCAAAAGTCCTCTTGGTGTCTCGTCGCTATTCTTGTGTATGTCTAATATTTCTACTCCGTGCCTGTGTGTTTTCCTTCTAGTGTGCCAAAGAGTTGTAAGAGCTCCTGAGGGAGACTCCATACATTCCTGCACACACCCACCCACACACACACACCCACGCATATACAGTTTCACACACACACAAACACAAAAACACACACACACACCCCCACACTACACACACAGACACACGCAAGAGACATTCACTCACAGAATATGCTCGAGGTGCAAGAAGAGAGGCCAACAGCAGCCACGGCGACAGCAACGCACTTTGGCAAGAAGGAGCGGGAGCGAGCGCGGAAGGAGCGGGAGGAGGGGAAGGACGGGCGCAGCCTCGGCCCCGGCGCTGGCCCCCGCACCGGCAGGGCCAAATCCACGGGCCTCGCGGCGCACACGCACTCCCACGCGCACACCCACAGCCCGCACCAGCACTTAAGTCCTCCGATCGTTGCCCTGGGATCTCCGTCAATGCATTCCAGCAACCCCAAAGTCAGAAACTCCCCGACAGCCAACACTCAAAGGTGGGTAGTAGTGATCCATAGAACAGTCATCCGCCGCGCTCTCTCTCTCTCTCTCTCTCTCTCTCTCTCTCTCTCTCTCTCTCTCTCTCTCTCTCTCTCTCTCTCTCTCTCTCTCTCTCTTCCTCTCTAGCACTCACTCACTCTCTCTCCATCACTCTCTCTGTGGTCTCTGTGTCACTTCTTTCTATTCTTCTCAACTCTCACTTTCACTGTTTCATAGTCATTTTTCTCTTTTTCCTGTTCTCGTGTTTGATGTTTTTTTTTTTTTTTTTCAATTTGTGTGTGTGAACCTCCGTTTGGTTTCCCCCCCCCCCCCCCCTGTCAAGGTGCTTAGTCCTGTTGAAGATCCTGCGTGTACGTTTCTGTTTTGGAGTGTGTGTGTGTGTGTGTGTGTGTGTGTGTGTTTTAAGTGCAAGTGCGTGTGTATGTGTGTGCTGACGTTTACACACACACCCAGTTATTGTCTCACTGTAGGGAACCCATAGATGTTGACTTTGGCAGACACGCCTCCCTGAAATAGTTTTTTTTTTTTTTTCTTCCAGTGTTAGGTTTTAGATGTGGAGGCTGCTCTCTGAGTGCCAGGGAGCGCCACAGTGTACTGTTCTGGGGTCATTGAGGACACCGGACGAATGGTCCAGGGTGCTCCTGAGCGGGCTCTAAAACTGATCGGGGGTCAGTGGGTTTGTGGCTGCTGCTGACTCATGTTTCTGGAGCGAGTGGAAAAACAAGTGTCTGCACTTTGCCAAGGTCCCACTGAGCTTGAGATTTTTTTTTTTCTGTCTATTTCTCTCCTTTCTCTCTCTCTTCCTCTGTCTCTCTCTTTCTCTCTCTGTCTCTGTCTCTCTCTCTCTCTCTCGCTCTCCGAGGTCATGTTGGCACAGGACCTAGCTTATGCCTCAGGCTTTCCTGCCCTGTGTGTGTGTGTGTGTGTGTGACTGTGTGTGTGTTTGCATGCTCTTGGCTCAGTATATGAGTGTTGGTAGGGTGTGGTATGGGGATTTCTCCATTCTCTGTATGTGTGTCTGTTTGCAGGTTTGTGTGTGTGTGTGTGTGTGTGTGTGTGTGTGTGTGTGTGTGTGTATGTGTGTTTCAGGGTGTGGTGTGGCTTCACGTCTGCCAGTTTGTGCAGCTCTAGAAATCAGGATTAGATTCTCATGCTAGCTGAGACCATGGGATATGACCAGCGTGGTTGTGTAAGACATTGCCAGGTGCCTGTCTTTCTGTGTGTTTAGTCATTTTAACCCTAGGCTGTCTGTCATCTGGTTTCCATGGAAATAAAGAGCTGTATTTCACAAGAGACCAAAGGGTTTGAAACCTGCACCATGATATTCACAAGCTCAGCTGACAAACACACACACACTCTCACACACAAGCAGCCACGCTCAAACACACTCTCATGCTCACAGCATACCAGATGCACACACAACACTCAGTGTGGTTTGCAGCATTGTTTGTGTATCTGTCTGGGTTTCTTTGTGTCTGAGTGTGCGTGCACGTGCCTTGGGCTAACTGTTGGCCAGATTTTAGAGGCCTCCTGAGGTGACTCTGTGGCCTGATTTCCAGCTGAGCCCCCCCCCCCCCTCCCCCTTCCTCCCCTCCCCTCCCCTCACTGGGGCCCTCTTCCCTGGGCTCAGAGCTACTCTAGCCCCAGGCTTTGGCCTGTTCCCACTCACAGAGGAACAAAGGAGCAAAAACATCAGCTTGTGCGACCAGCTGTGAGATCAAGCCCTCTGGTAGAGCCCTGCGAGGCAGTCCCTCGAAAGAGTGCAGACGACAAACTTAAATTGGTGCGCGTGCTCAAGTAGACCACTGGCCCTTTTTTCCCTGTTTTAATTTACTCTCTGATTGTTTGCAGTAACGATCCCAAGTTCCATGCTGTTTTTCATTGTGCTCTCGCTCGTCTTGATGAAATTATTTGGTTTATGTGTACACTGTGTGTGTGTGCATGATGTGTGTGTGCCAGTTATCGGTATCTTAACTGGTTTGGTGTTCTCTAGCTTTCTTCAGGCTCGATATTTATTTTTCTCTTGGTGTGCTCACTCTGTTTTATAACCAGTTCTCACATTCTCTCTCTCTCTCTCTCATCATTTATTTATTATTTATTTTTGGAGACCAGTGAAACTAGCACATGTGACTGGACTCTGCCAGTGGCCATATTGTTTATGTCCTTATATCCATGCACTTTGCTGTTGATGGATGCAGAGCCGCAGTGACCCCCCTTCTCACCTCCCCCACCCCCCCCCCCCCCTCTCTCTCAGCAGTCCCAAGTCCAAGCAGGAGGTGATGGTCCGGTCGCCCCCTGTCATGTCTCCTTCCAGTGCCGCGCAGATGGACTCCAAGCTGCCCAATCAGGGAAAGCAAGGCGGCGCCGCGAGCCAATCACAACCCTCCCCTTGTGACTCTAAAACGCTGGGCGGTTGCCACGGGCCCAAGGGGACGGCGGGCGGCGGACCCGGGCTGAAGAACGGCCAGGGCCTCAACGCCGGCTCCAAGGTGAAGTTAAAGCGGGAGCGGAGCACGTCGCTGGAGTCGTTCGAGCAGCGCGACTCCGCTACACCCAACAACGACAGCGAGCCCAGAGGTAGGTCTACCATCACCACCACCACCACCGCGACAGGCTGGCTGGCTGGCTGGCTGGCTGGCTGTGGCTGGCTGCTGCCATTTTGTCTGCGCTGGTTATAAGCTGCGCCTCACACCGGGGTATTTAATGACTTAATTGATGAGGCAGCGAGTCTTACCTCCCTGGAGGCAGTTTACTAATAGAAGATGATTATATTGCAGTGTGCGTCTGTGGTGCTATGACTGGCTCAGTGTGTGTGTGTGTGTGAGAGAGAATGAGTGTGTGTGTGTGCGCGTGCGTGCTAGTCTGCGTGTGTCTTGGTGTGTGAAGCCCACATATGGAATGAAATTACTGAAAAAACGTTTGTATACCTGTAGATTATAGTTTGTACTCGTAGAAATGTTTTGTACTCGTAAAAAAAAAATGTGTACATGAAAAATAATTTTGTATGCCTGTAGATTATAGTTTGTACTCGTAGAAATGTTTTGTACTCGTAAAAAAAAAAATCGTACATGAAAAATTATTTTGTCCTTGTAAAAAAATGTTTTTTGTGTCTGTAACAAAGTTTTGAGCTTGTAATAAAAACCTGTCCTTGTAATAAATATTTTTTTTTCTACCAACACAAAATCCTGGTACGAACACAAAACTCTTTTCTACAAGCACAGAATCCTGGTACGAACACAAAACTTTTTTCTACAAGCACGGAATCCTGGTACGAACACAAAACTTTTTTTGGAACTTTTTTGGAATTAGCCAATCACCATGCTATCTCAAAGTAGCCAGCCAATCACAACACTGCTATCTCAAAGTAGCCAATCACCACAAATCCACCGGCCAATTACTTTGCCTCCTTGATTTTTCCTCCACTTAACGTGACCTGATTTAGCCAAAGATCAACTATCTATCAAACTTTGCTTCATCTTCATATCATTTTGGTGGAAACGTGGTGCTAAATTCCCATAAACTTTGTTCAGTGAACTGGTAAAACCGTTCGTTTGTAAGCAAAATAACAAATCACGATCTTTCAGTTTGTTTACCATTACCTAGCAACCACAGCATAGTCATTCAAATATCAGTCATTTCCTTTAATTCACGTGGAAATTACGAGTAGTGTAGTGGAGAAGTGAACGGGTTTGAAATCTGAGATCACAAGTTCAAATCTCAGTACAAGGTTTTTTTGCATGCCAAAATAAAATATTGTGAAAGTATGTGCAAATGACTCTCTTTTCTTTGTTGCCTTTACCTCGCGGCAAATAAGAGTTTGTGCACCTGTCATTGTCTAGTTTTAATCGTTGTTTCGCAGCAAAGGAAATGACTGACATTTGAATGACTATGCTGTGGTTGCTAGGTAACGGTAAACAAACTGAAAGATCGTGATTTTTGATTTTGCTTACAAACGGACGGTTTTACCAGTTCACTGAACAAAGTTTATGGGAATTTAGCACCACGTTTCCACCAAAATGATATGAAGATGAAGCAAAGTTTGATAGATAGCTCCCGTGAGATCTTTGGCTAAATCAGGTCACGTTAAGTGGAGGAAAAATCAAGGAGGCAAAGTATGGCCGGTGGATTTGTGGTGATTGGTTACTTTGAGATAGCAGTGTTGTGATTGGCTGGCTATTTTGAGATAGCATGGTGATTGGCTAATTCCAAAAAAAGGTTTTGTGTTCGTACCAAGATTCCGTGCTTGTAGAAAAAAGTTTTGTGTTCGTACCAGGATTCTGTGCTTGTAGAAAAAAGTTTTGTGTTCGTACCAGGATTTTGTGTTGGTAGAAAAAAATATATTTATTACAAGGACAGGTTTTTATTACAAGCTCAAAACTTTGTTACAGACACAAAAAACATTTTTTTACAAGGACAAAATTATTTTTCATGTACAAATGTTTTTTTTACGAGTACAAACCATTTCTACGAGTACAAACTATAATCTACAGGCATACAAAATTATTTTTCATGTACACATTTTTTTTGTACGAGTACAAAACATTTCTACGAGTACAAACTATAATCTACAGGCATACAAACGTTTTTTCAGTAATTTCATTCCATACCCACAGGCGAGGAAGAGTAGAAGAAAGCAGAAGACTAATGATGAAACCTCAGAATTGGTATCTAATGAAGGAGAGGGGTGGCCTCTGCTCTATCACACACACACACACACACACTCTCCCTCAAGGAACTGTGTGTATTTCCATGTCCTCTGCGTATCTTCAGACAGAGACAGGCAGACACACAGAGATATTGGAGACACACACACACACACACACACACACAGTTGGTGTTGTTTAAAGGCAGGCTAAGTTAAGTGTATGAGCGCTGGAAAGACAGGAACCCTGCAGTTATTTTGCGTGTCTACACGAGCACACTCCCACACACTGACCTTGTTGCTGTATGTGTGTGTGTGTGTGTGTGTGCACAGAGGGGAGCCGGGCGAAGCGCATGTGTGTGTCGGAGAGACGGCAGCCCTACAGCGGAGCAGACTGGTGCTCAGGGGGAGAGAGCGACGAGGACGAGCAGGGCTTCTACAGTGAGTATCACACACACACACACACACACACACGACACACACTCAGACACAAGGACACAGAGGTTATGCTGTTCGTCGCTCTGATACACATTTAGCTGCGTGCGTGTGTGTGCATGTGTGTGTGTGTGAGAGAGCTTTGAAGTGTGACCTTTCTAGCGCCTGATAATTTGCACAACTCCTCTATCTTCTCCTCTGTCTGTCTCCTAGACTGCTCCTCTGGGGATTTGAAGCCCCAGGATCCCAGCTCCCACCCTGCCTCCAATCCCGCCCTGAGTCGCTCCTCTACGCCTTCCCACAATGCAATGGGAGGCCAGAGCGCCACCAACGATCCCGGCAGCACCCACAAACCCAAAGTGGTGTACGTTTTCACGACAGAGATGGCTAACAAGTAAGGGTTTTGGTTTTAAATGCATACATACACCAGAAACACTCTATTCTCACACTCTACCTCATTTTCTCCCTCTCCCCATGGTCTCTCTCTTTTTTTTATCACTTTCTTCCCACTCTTTTCTCTTCATTAATCCATCCCTCTGGCCATCTGTTATGTACTTGGCTGAGGTCAGGGGGCAGAGTTGAGCATCTGTTGCCATGGTGACTGGTCCTCACAGAGTTCTAGGCTGCTAAGTCAAAGTTCACACGGTGGAAGTAGGCAAGCAGAAATGAAAAATGATGTGGAAATGCACAGTTGGGGGGGGGGGACACACACAGATATTTATGATCTGAGATGTTTGGATTAATGCATGAAAAAGAGGACTGGACAGTTATTTGTGCTGTTCACTTCTCTTTATTTCTGCATGATCTGTACTCTCCCGTTTACTCTGTATTGGATCATTTTGCCAAGCTTCCTCTTGTATGTAGGCTGGAATTGTTTGTTTAGTCTCCAAGCTTTGGCATTTCCTTTGGATATCTGTCCTCAGTCCCCCCCACCCTCCCCTCACAGACATATCTAATATTGTGTGTACGTATGTGTGTCTTGCTCTCTTCAGGGCTGCCGACGCTGTAGTGACTGGACATGCTGACAGCATCATTGCCTTCCACATGAAGAACATCTCCAACAAGGAGAAGACCCACCTACTTGTGGTATGATGACAACCATTTAATGTGTTTATGTACAAATGTAGAGTTTGCATGAGGACATTTTGTGCTCCTGTCTTCCAAGTTTCTTGTCAGCTGAAGTTCAGAATACAGTGACTTCCGAGCTGTGAAAAACAAAACAAAACTCTACATGTGGCCAGTTTGTTGAAGGGAGGTGCTCTACCAGTCGGTGTTTTCATATAGTTACAGACTTTAATGATCTGTAGAGAAATGCAAATGCACACACACACACACACACACTGGCTGTTCATCAGTTTTGAATGTTGCAGAATGTGTTTGTTAAGTAGTCGTCTCTCCCCTGTGGTGTGTTTAGTCTTAATGAGTCTGAAAGCTAACGAGGCTAATTACCGCACACTGCGCTCTGATCAGCCTTGCTGAGAGTTGTAATGCACAGGCATTCATGCTGCATTGCTAATTGCAGTCACAATGCTCCCCTGTCTTCTCTCTTATGAGACTCCTTCCTCTTCATTTTATCAGCCATTTTTTTTGTTTAGTTTTTTTTCACACCTGCTGTTCTTTGTTTTTTTTTCAATTCTAGAATAATCAGACGGGACCCCTCCGGAATGACGGGAAGCCTCCACAAGGATCAGGAGTCGGGCCCCAAGACCAGAACCTGCCGCCTGGCGCCAAATCCTCACAGCAGTCCTTCCAGCAGTCCCAGTCTTCAGTAGGCCAGGGGCCCAAGTCTGCTGGCCTCTCCCAAGATGGAGCTCCGTCAACAGGCATGGACAATAAGAGCCTACCAAGCAGCAGCCCTCGTAATCCCACACCTCACGACCGAACGCCTGGCAGCCAGACCCCATGCTCCCCGGGTGCCCAGGCAGGGTTCCCACCGGTAGATGGTTCTAAAGGGGTAGACCAGAAGCTTCTGCCCCCGGACATGATGCCCGGCATGGGTGAGAACTCAAGCTCGGAGGGCCTGTCTCAGGAGCAACTGGAGCATCGCGAGCGCTCTTTGCAGACCCTCCGAGATATCCAGCGTATGCTATTTCCCGATGACAAAGATATGGCCGTCATGGGACAGAACACCCCACCGGTGGGCCCCCAACCCCCAAATCATCCTGGAATGATGGAAGGGGGACCCAAAAAGCCAGAGCAGGGGCCTCTACAGGCCATGATCGCTCAGTCGCAGAGCCTGGGAAAACCTGGTGGACCAGGAGGTCGTCCAGATGGACCCCCCTTTGGGCCGCCAGGTCCCCGCGACATGCCCTTCTCTCCAGATGACATGGGGCCGATGCCGCCTGGAGGACCAATGAACTCCCACCCTGGGGGTCCAGGGGGGGAACAAGGGGATCACTTGAACCCAGAGCAGCTTGCGTGGCTGAAGCTGCAGCAAGAGTTCTACGAGGAGAAGAAACGCAAGCAGGAGATGCACAGATCCATGGGGGACCCCATGATTCTTCACGGCCCACGCGGTGCCATGATGCGTGCCCCTCCTCCGCCCTATCAGATGAACCCCGGGGAAGTGTGGGGCCCTGGCGGGCCTGAGCCATTTCCTGATCAGATGGGCATGGGGCCTCGTGGGATGCCACCCCACATGCAGCGGATGCCTGGCTTCCCTGGCATGATGAACCCAGACATGGAGGGAGGGCCAAACCCCATGCCTCGGCCAGGCATGAACTGGCCTGATGACATGCCCAAAATGGGAGATGGTCGAGGTTTCCCACCCGGACAGGGCATGTTCGTGGGCCCTGGGGGACCAGGGGGCAGGGTCGAGAGGTTCCCAAACCCACAGGCAGTGCAGGAAGCCATGTTCCAGCAGGGAATGGTGGAGAAACCTGGAATGGGAATGCCACCAGGAATGATGATGGACAGGATGATGGGACATCCCAGACCTGGAATGGACCCCACAAATGGCCAGGGAGGCATGTTCCCACGTATGCCCGGTGACCCAGGACCCATGAGCCCAGCTTCAAGAATGGAGTACATGAAGGGGTTGGGGCGGGAGATGGGTCGGGAGATGGGTCCAGGCCCTGAATTCGGCATGGGTCCAGGGGTCATGGGCCCTGGCCCAAATGCAGCTATGATGGGGGCCAAGATGAGGGAGGCAGCCATGAGTATGAGCCCAGAGGAGCTGATGAAGATGGGGAGAGGAGGCCCACCACCTGACAACATGGGGCCCCAGCAAAAGATGCTTCAAGGCCATCCTTTTCCCGACCAGCCCGGTGACTTCAACATGGGTCCCAACCGGCACTACCCAGGTCCGCAGCCTCAGGGCCCTGGCAATATGCGAGGCCCAAGGGGTGGAGAAATGCCCTTCGGCCCCGACCAGCGATCCAACCCCGGCCCCAACGGTGGAAATAACCATGGCCGTTTGAGCCACATGCCTCCACATCCGCAAAATCAGCCCCCTAACCAGGGCCAAGGTACAGGGCCCAACCCTATGCCCAACCAGAGGGGTATGGGGCGCAAGCCTCCTGAGCTCAGCATCCAGGCTGGACAAGGGGTACACTCCCCAGGGGTCAATCCCCTGAAGTCCCCCACCATGAGGCAAGTCCAGTCTCCCATGCTTGGCTCTCCGTCGGGAGCACTCAAATCACCACAGACCCCTTCCCAGCTGGCAGGTATACTCTCAGGACCGTCGGCTTCGGCTGTAGCGGCAGCAGCGTCCATCAAGTCTCCTACCATGATGGGGTCTGCTGGGGCGTCTCCTGTCCACATGAAGTCTCCTTCGCTTCCAGTCCCGTCTCCAGGATGGGCGTCCTCCCCGAAACCTCCCATGCAGAGCCCAGGGATTCCCCAGAACAACAAGCCTCCCATGAGTATGACCTCGCCCAACATGATGAGCAGTGTAGACCAAGGTACTAGCGTCTTTAGTCACATTCAGGCAGATCAATCAAATGTTAGTTAGATTAAGCACACACAGCACGCCATTTACGGGTGCTTCAGGCTCTAACAGCAATCTCTTTCAATTGTAGCACTAGTAAATAGTTACTGTATTTCGCAAAACAAATGTACAGTTCATTTATGCCAATCATCTGTCTACGCAGCGGTTAAATTCATTTTTTTTATCAGAATCAATCATGTATGCTTTGATTGACAGCACCTACAGTAATTTCCTGTGTTCTAGCCACATTGTGTACAGTATAAGCCGCAGGACAGTGTTTTATGCTAGTTAAAAGAAACAAAACCATATGAATACCTTAATAACTGCCCCTGTGCAGAAATATAGCTAAATTAATGTATAAGCTGCAGCTAATAGTTGGGAAATTACGGTATGTAAGATTTCACAAGACCAAGTGACTCCACGCTCTGTTTTCTCCTTACACAGGTGGGAATGGCCCGTCTTCAGGTCCTCCCCCCAGCTCAACGGCCGGTGGCCCGGGTGGGATGTCCCACCCAGGAAGTCATCCGTCCAACAGTCCCTACGGCATTCCCCCAGAGCCAACACTCCCCCAGAACCCTCTGTCCATCATGATGTCACGCATGTCCAAGTTTGCCATGCCCAGCTCCACCCCGCTCTACCACGACGCCATTAAGACTGTGGCCAGCTCTGATGACGACTCACCACCTGCCCGGTCGCCCAACCTGCCTTCGCTCAACAACATGCCAGGTGCACTCACAAATTCATTACGCGTTACTGAGACTTAATTGCTGATCACCTAATCCAACCATGTACACGAACAAGTTTTTGATGAGTCAAGTTTAATTGTTCCATTTCTTCTGCTGCCTCCTACAGGAATGGTTCCGAACCACCACCAAGGCCACCCGCGCATGATGGTACCCAGTTCTGCCGGCCACATGCCCGCTCTCAGCCCCATGGGTATGAACACTATGGGCTCCCAGCCCCTCTCCCACGGCATGCCCAACCAGATGCCCTCACCAAACCCCATGGGTCCCAACATGGGCCCCCATCCTGGTGCCATGGGTCCAGGTGGCATGATGCCTCATGGGATGATGATGCAGCCGGGAGGCCCTGAGCCTGGCATGGTCAACAACCAGATGGTACAAGGGAGGATGGGCTTCCCACAGCGAGGGCAGGGTTTCCCGCCTGGGCAGTCCCCACCTCACCAGGGCCCTTTTTCACACAACGGCCCTGGGCCTCAGGGGCCCTTCCCCCATGGCATGGGCTTCCCAGGTGAGGGGCCTGGTGGTGGACCTATGGGCCGGATGGGTGGGAACATGCCCCATGGGGGAGACCCAGGGATGTGTAAGCCAAACCCACACGGAGGACCTGAGAACTTCGGCGGCATGCCTGGCGTGTTCAACGACGCCGACCTGCACGAAGTCATCCGTCCTGGGGCCACTGGCATCCCAGAGTTCGACCTGTCCCGCATTATCCCCTCGGAAAAGCCCAGTCAGACTCTGTCCTACTTCCCTCGTGGGGGTGGAGGCGGCGGAGGTGGGGAAGGCCCTGGTAAACCCCAGCACCCCTCTGGCCCTCAGGTCTTCCAGCAGATGCAAGGGATGATGGGCGAGGGTAACCCCAGGATGGGTATCCCGATGCAGGGCATGGGTGGCCCGCCAGGTCCCGGTCACATGGGGCCCCAGGACATGGGCATGGGCAACCCTGGACACAACCCCATGCGGCCGCCCGGCTTCATGAATCAGGGCATGATGGGACCTCAGCACCGCATGATGTCGCCAGGACAACCGGGAATGCCCGGGCAGCCGGGGATGATGGGAGGGCCGGGGATGATGCCGGGAAAAGAGAGGGGGCCCATGTATAGCCACCCAGGCCCCGTGGGGTCCCCGAACATGATGATGTCTTTACACGGCATGGGCGGCCCCCAGCAGACTATGATGATGTCTCCACAGATGAGGCCTCGAGGCATGGGGTCAGATATGGGCATGGGCTTCAACCCTGGTCCCGGGATGTTCTGACCAGACCTGGCCTAGCTAACTGATCAGTGCTTAGGGGGAGGATATGAACAGTTGGGATGTTTTAAAAATAAAAATCCACCACGATTAAACATCCGTTTGGCTGTCACAGTGGAATTGGCACAGTGGAAATGGAGGTACCCACAATGCATCTGCTGCCCTGAGAAGTGGGGCAGAGCATTGATTCTTGGACATGGAAGTGACCGTTTTGTGTGCTCGTAGTGATGGCTAAGTTCGCCATCAGTGCCATGAGAGAATACAGGAAGCAAAATAGTTTATTGTTTTTTTTTTCCTTTTTTGGTTGTTGTTTGTCTTTGTTACTTTTTGTTCGTGGAAACTTCAGAATGTACAGGACTAGCGTTCACTAGCGCAAAACTGCTTAGGTTTTTGTAAAATGTTTTGTCCGGACTTGGAACATTTTAACTTTGGCGTAAAAAAACTGACATAAATTCAAGTCATCAAATAAAGAATCAGGAGGTAGAGATTGAAGACGAAACTTTTTCAAATAAGGAAAAAACAACAAACAAACAAAAAAACAGAAAAAAAACAAAACAAGTTCTCCTTACAAGGATTTTTTTTATCGTAAAGGTTGAATACGTAAGAAAAATACCAACCAAGACACCACCAATCAAGACTTGAAAGGAACTTCATTTTGTCAGCATTTTTTTGTTTACATCTCGCTGATCGGAGATGGCATTTGTTGCTTTGTGTGTGAGTGCGTGTGTGTGTGTGTGCGTGTGCGTGGGTGTGTGCCGTCCTCATGTTTAAGGGATTTCACCAGAGACTCTTCCTCCAGGTCCTGGGCTCCACGGTGACATAAGAGGGAGGTCCTGGGCTTATCGCCAGGCCTGGGCGCTCCATATGTTTACCTGGGGTTGGCTCAGGCCATTTTAATTTTATTTGTATTATTGTTGTGTTTTTTTTATTTCCTTTGTATCTCCAGTGTATAAGAAATCGACCTATGACCTCATACAGATAATAGTATTATTAAAAAAAAGCACAAACATGGATTAACCATAAAGGTACGCAGCGTTTTCATTCATTGGGTGCAAGGTGGAGGCTGAAGCAAGCGATTAAGCTACTAACTGGTTGGTGAGACTGTAAAGAACTATAGGATTTGAAGAGCATTAATGACAGCTTAGTGTTTCTTCTGGGTTAAAAAAAAGCTGGGTATTATTTGGTGGAGCAGATTTAGTACCTCTTGGCCCACTGAAGTGGACACTGAACAGTGTCTGGCTTTTACATTAATGAGGCAAGATCCAAACCAGTCTCTGGAGTGGCTTAAAAACTTGGCCACGTGTCCATAAATTAAAGGGGGTCTCGTAACTGATGTAATTTCACCACATTTGCCAGCCTCGGAGTGGTGTATATTTACAAAGCACCTCAGATTCGTTGAATTTGTTATGGCTGTGTTGGCAAATGCACACGGTATGTTTGTGAGCCCAGTTTCACAAGGAAGAAGGGTTTCAGTTTATATCAAGAACAGTCCATTTCTATGGTCAGTTGAATTTCTTTAATGCCAATTTGTGGTTTGTTTTTCAAATCAATGCCACACAGATTGCATCACCACAACACAGGGCCAGTAGACACTTAAAAATGATCATCTTCTGGAACTGGCAAAAGGGGCCTGTGTGAAACATTAGTACTCACTCATTGCAAACTTCCATCACACTTGGCCATCATGGACATCCAGCCCCTCCCATCAATGTCCTCTACACACATAAAAAAGTTGGCAGTTGGGGAAGGCTAACGTTTTCAGGGGTGATTTTTTTTTTCTTTCTTTTTTTTTCTGCTGATCTCAGAACTCTGGACGTGTCCAGAGATAGAGCATCTGGTTTATTGATAGACAGCTGTCTTCTACTGTATTCCTATTCAGAGAGAAACCCTTCAGATCTTGAGCAAAGATGCACTGGTTGTGCGTCTTGTAGACTACTTTTTTGACAGCCACGCTTCATAGTTTCTCTTTGAAAATGTTTGGGAAGAGATCCCAAAACAGTGATATGGGTGTTCTTAGTGTGTTTTCTTTCAGAAAAAGAAATGCAAACCATAAGCTTTTGTTGGTTTATTTGTCCATTGCATAATTGATGATTCAAACTCAAAAACAAATATCTCCTAAGGAGACAAACACATACACTCTTAAGATAATGTGGGTTCACATGCTATCTAAAATGAAGGCACCCATGTCATCACAAACATATATATTTTCCACTCATACGATAACTCAAGTAAAATACTCCCTATAAAAAGGGACATATTTGTAAATCATGCTTGTTTGCAATAGCTCACACACTGTCTTAAGCAGACATAAAACAAACTGCACACACATTCCCCTGAGGAAAATGCCTGTAGTATGATGGTCGAAAATGGAAAGTAACGAAAGCCAAACCATATTTTGTTGACTGAAATGCTACACTACATGGCATTTCAGTTTTGCCTGTATTCAATAAGTAAATATTGTTAAAGCTCCACCAAAAGACTTACTTTTAACAAAAGCAGTGGTTCACAAGTGCTGAGGTAAGATAGGTAGTCCATTCAGCTGCATACTGCATACGTTTTTAAGGATATTCATCCCTCATCACTGGAGTGGAAATCACCATTAAATGTGTACTGGTGTACTATTGCTACTGGCTGCTGTAGCAGTTTCTCTGAGTCACCCTGTCAACTCTAGTGCAGTGGAACATTCAAGAGTGTTGCAGTGGATTAAGTCTTAATATGAATGCCCGGCCCAAATGGACCAGTTTATAAGCATGTGCGTGGCATTGGTGCTTCGGTTACCTCTAGTGGGTAGAATGAGGTACACGTCATGATTTATGTTCTATACATAATTCTAACAGAAAGCTGTTTGAGGTGGATCTGCATGATCGACTGCATTTTTTCCCTCCCAGATTCAGAAGCTAATTGAGTTAGCGAGACTCCTTAATGCCACAGTGTTAGCAGATGGCGGTAGGGGGTGCATTTTGGCCACGCTGATTCAAGAGACTGTCCAGAAATGGCCAAAATAGTGCTTTTTGTTTTGGTCCAAAACTGGATGAAGCCAGAACTGGTCACATGGTTAACAAAGTAAATGGGATGGGGGGCAGGGGGGGTAATATCAATGCATGATGTTAAGATGACCCAAGTTGAATCTTAAAGAAAGAGTTCTTTTCAGGTAAACAAAAAAAAAAAACGAAACAAAACTTAAGTGTGTCAAGTAAACCCTGATGAAGAACGGAGTATTGAGGACAGCAGAGAGAGAGTGTGATGTGATGATCATGGTTTAGAGGGTACCCCCTCCGTATTGTTGCAGAGCTGCTTGTAGCTGTCGAGGGGCAGCGTGTACGCGGCCAGGGCCTGCTGGAACTCGGACAGCGGGCAGATCACTCCGCTGCAGCCTGGGATCTGCTGGTCCTGAGGGTCAAGAGGCAGACTTAACCAACACCAGCCATGAGGATCGTGACTAACGCTAACGCTATGTGCTAACAGCCACAAAAGAAGAAACTCCAATAAAAGTGCATTCGTATCACTGTATTACCCAGCAAATAAACAGACAGTTAGGGGTTTTATATTTCAAGGTCACTATTATGTACATTAAAGAACAGGCCTAATGTGATCTTCCAATGACTAATTTGAAGCTTGTCATGTCCATGGAACTGTTCCATTAACAACAAGCCTCTCGTTACTGTAATTTCCTATTACTATTATCCGCAGCTTATACATTGATTTTGCAACATTTCTTCAGCTATGAGGTTAATACACAGGAGCAGTTAATATGGTATTAATGTGGTTTTGTTTTTTTTAACTTGCATAAACCACTGTGCTGCGGTTTATACACAATGCGGCTAATACACAGGAAATTACTGTAAGGCTTGGGGTGGTATGGCTATGGCATTTCAGTTACCTGGCCCAGGTAGGACACCTTGACGAAGGCCTCTTTGGTGGTGCGATGTTCATGCAGCTCCAGAGTGATGTCGGCGGCGTAAGGCGGCCATTTCATGTCAAAGATTCCGAGGGCCATCAGACATGGCATCAGTGTGGTGTCATGGACAGAATACAGGAAAAGCTTCCTGTCACACCACACAGACACACACACACACACACACACACACACACACACACACATCAATACACAGATCTATAAATTCAGTGTTTTAATCCATTCAATACTTCCTTCACTGTAAGGAATATGTCTCATGCCAACATTTTTCTTGAACGCATTAACTGTTGATTATCCCATGAATCCTCTTTCAATCCAAACTCCAATTGAAAAACAACCCTGCAAGGTCATTTCTCATTAACATGTTACATCCTCTCTAGGGGTGATGATGCAGGCGACAGAGGTGGGGGAAAATAGAAATGGGGAATTTCTGCCACCCTGTGGTGATGCCTGTGGCCTGCATGTCACTTGTGGCATGGTACTGCTCTTGTCTGGGCAGCCTCAAGTCTGCCCCTCTACCTGGAGGAATGGCTCAATAAAAGACACATTTTGAAGGCTGATTGGTCAAATGAGCCACTGCGCTCCACCAATAGGTGATGATCAACTGTTGTCAGGCAACACCGGATTATTATCTTGGACTGTGGCAAAGCTCTCGGCAGTGAGAAAAAGGGTTGTTTTTCCTCATTACACTTGATCCTTCAGTGAAATAACTTTGAGTGCAACACCCATGGGCACTTAAAAAACAGTGTTTGTTTTCAGATCCCACCGCTCATATTCTCACAGCCCTTAAAACACAAGTCTGGTATTCTCAAGTCTCAAGCCGTGTTCCTAGCTTCAAACCTAAACAACTAAAACGAGGGCCCACTGTTAGCTTGTTCTAACTATTTCAGTAGGACCAGAGGCATTAAGGCAGCGCAGTGACGAGAAGGGGGACGAGAGGAGACTCACCTGTTGGGCTCAGAGGAGGTACCCTTGGATTTCTCCTCCATTTTGGTCAACATAGTGTCCAGCAGTGGTCCCACGCAGAGCTGCAGGTTCTCCCTACCGTTATAAACCAACCAGGAAGAAGTGCACACCATCACTGGACGTGTCTATATGTTTTACCTTGAGTGCGATGTGAAAACTGTATTGTATATGTTGTTGTTTTTTTCACACTGTAATGTTTCCCTTTCAGACGCCTGGAGTTGATGTAGCTCACCTCTTGCTTGGTGTTTGTGTGTGTGTGCGTGTGTGTGTGTGTGTGTGTGTGTGTGTGTGTGTGTGTGTGTGTGTGTGTGTGTGTGTGTGTGTGTGTGTTGACAGCACTCATGCTCTCATTTATTTAACATTCATAGTATATATTAATTTGCCCTATTGAGTTGATGCAGCTCACCTCTTGCTTGGTTCATAGATGTGGTAGATCATGTCCACGGCTCTGCGCTCTACTATAGCCTTCCAACTGGCCAACTCAGAGGGGCAGGCCAAGCCATGTGTCTACACACACACACACACACAAATTATTTACAAGCTCAGATCATCTGATACACCTTCAACAGATACATTTAGACACATCTGATCAGCCATCCTCCAATTAGATTAAGATTTCCCCTCAAAACACTTTCTACTCAAAACACCGACTAGCACAGGATAGTGGAAACACAGGAAATGGACTGCTACTGTTATGATGACACAGTAATCTACTGTTAGTTATTAGAACAATAAACATGTGTGATATGGCTGGTATGTATACTACTATGTGGTGCTGTGTAGAGTGGTACAGAGAAAAATCACCTCACGAGCCACCATGTCGTCTCTGATTAGGATGAAGTCAACCTGTTGATGGGAGGGGATTCCAAGCTCACTTTGGATTTTGTGCAGGTCATCTGCAATGTCTGGCAGTGTGGACGATTCTGCCCAGCGGTGACTATAGGCCACACACACACACAGACACACAGACACACAGACACACGGCCACACACACACACACAGACACACAGACACACACAGACACACACACAGACACACACACAGACAGACAGACACACACACAGACACACAGCAGTAACAATCAGAAACCAGGCACATTCAGAGTACACCCATCACCTTATCTGGCCTGCCACTACGGTAGAACATCAGCAAATGACTTCCCTGTCCTCACTCAATCACTCAATTTGGTTTTATCAGATTATTTGGTTATAGGCACAGAGAGAGAGAGGACAGTGTGTGTCAAGCCTTGCTGACACACACAGATCAGATGGTATGGAACATTCCAGAGTAGAATGTTTCCCGAACATGGAACATTCCAGAACGGGCATTTCACATGAGCCATAAGTGGCCGTCCGTGGGGCAGCACCGTGGTCTTGCTCACACACATACACACACACCCACCCACCCGCTCAGCATTTTCAGCAGCTTGCAGCCATGGTAGTTTGGGTACAGGATCTCCTGCTCAGCCTCCGTCGTTAATATTGGAACAATATCTGCAAATCAAACGGAACAAGAGTGAGTGACGGAGAAGTGAAAGTGAAAGATATGAGGGTGGGGAAAGTTCTTATCTTGTTCGACATAGGTCGTAGCTTTTCACACACCCACACTGATGGACATACAGACAGACAGACAGACACAGACACAGACACACAGACACACAGACACACAGACACACAGACACAATGCCCTTACCTGCCTGCTTCTGTTGGAACAGACCCGCCACCAGGCACTTGGCTGACTCAATGGTCCGAACAATGTTGGTGGAGCGCACACTGTAAAAAGAGTACACACACAGAAATGCGGTGGACACAATGACTATTTACCAGGACAGCGGTGTCCGTGTGCTTTATATTTCAACCAAAACAGCGAGCTAACCAGCTCACTGACACAACACTGTCTGTCTTATGGGGCTTTTCCATTGCATAGTATAAGCTCTACTCGATTCTGGTACCGCACATTTGTTTTTTTTTTTTTTAAGTATATTTTTTGGGCTTTTGTGCCTTTAATTTTGACAGGACAGTAGAGAGAGACAGGAAGTGAATGGGTGAGAGAGTCGGGGTGGGATCCGGAAAGGACCACGGGGCGGGAATCGAACCCGGGTCACCGGCGTGCGGTGCAGGTGCCCCAGCCAGTTGCGCCACGGCTGGGGCCACATTTGTTTTATACTGCAACAAAGTACCATAATATAAGCTACAGTAGCTGATTGCCATAGCAACACTGAGGAAAACAATTGTAAAGTCATTAAGGTCACCTTTCGGTATCACCTCAGCTCGCTTGGGACCTCAATGGAGGTGATACCAAAAATAGTGCCAGGTACCAGTTTCTGCTAACGGAAAACCAAAAAAAGCAAGTCGAGTCGAGTCGAGTTCAGCTGATCCCAAGCAGAGGGAAAAGCCCCATTACTTGACATGGGTAAGTGTGATAAATGTACAGTAGTAAGTGTGATAAATGTACAGTAGTATCTTAACACGGCGTGTGCAGTGCACTCACTAGACTTCAGCAGGACTGAAGGAGGGGGTCAGGAAGGGCACTTCCTGGATATATCTCATCCTCAGCCTTTTGCCCAGCTCATAGAGTTGCTGCATGCCAATAGTGGTCAGCTGACCAGGGTAAGTTCCACCCTGAGTTGACACAATGCACACAGACAGAGACAGACACAATGACTTTCTATAGGACACACAGAGGCTTGATAGAACATAGAATGGGCTGAAACTGATTAGGTCGAAACATTACACAGAAAACGGCACTTTGTTGTATTATTATTGTGGAAGCAAAGTTAGAAATGTAATAAAAAAAAATGTGATGTAGTTTTATGGCAGCGTTGACTGGGAGATGGTGCAATATTGCGAGAGGGCAAGCCTATTACTTCAGAGTAAAACCTCATTCTGTCCGTTTAAGAAAATCCTCATCTGATCTCTTACATAATCCTTATCCCTGATGTGCATGTGAACAGAAGAAGCACAAGTACAAGCACACGTTTCAGCTTTAAAAATCAAACACCATCGGCAGTCACAGCCATACAGCAATGACCTGGCACACCTAAAATATCCAGAGTATGACCTGGCACACCTAAAATAATACACATCCCATACTCACGCTCAGTGTATTGGCTCTGTAGCTGTCTTCCACAGGTGCAGGAGGTCTTGGTCCTCCTTCAAGGTCTGTCACCACGTAGTTGATTTGGGTGTGGGGGGGAACCTCCAGCAAGTTCGGTATCCATTGCACCTATGGCAGAACCATACAACATCATCATCGCAGTGTGAGTACAGTAGGCTACCACAGGGCAACAGATTGCGTTTTTCAGTTTTCGTAGATCATGCTCGGTCAGGACATTGACACAGGAAATCAATCTATTCATCAACATTCCACTTGGAAAAAATGATTGCGATGCTCACCTCTAAAACGTCAGGGATCGATTTCAGCGGTGTTCTGGCGCCATGTCGGAATAGGACTTGGACTAGTTTGAGCTCCAACTGCGAGGAGTCCACATTCTTAGCTTGGCTCTCGGAAGTGGCCTCGGACTTGTTCTGAGACCAGAACAACGAACCGAGCGCCACCGACCCAAGGCCAACTACTCGAGTCCAGGCAGTCCTCATTGCTAAAATGCGTGTCTTTCCTCAGGTTGGGAACAAGTAGGGCTACTGAAATGGGAGGAGTAGCCTACTGAAACAGGCGTGAGATTGTGGCAGGGTCCTGTGAATGAATGACAGCGTTAAAAAAAGGTATGCTCAATAAAAACATTAAAGTACTGACGGACGGCGTAGTTTAACACTGGCACGCACGCACCCATCCAGTGTATATGATACAGATTATCATGGAAGCCGCTAAAGTTATGTAACCTAACTTTCTACATGTAAAACTCACACTAAATGGTATGATATAAGTCAGTAGAGCCATTGGTTCACTAAACGCATGTAGCAGTAACAGTTAACGTTTCACAAGAGAGCTAGCTAAACTTATGGCTATAGGATAGCTTAATGTAGGTTAACACAATAACACATCTTGACGACAGGAAAACGGGACTTAATGTAGCTCCGTCACTCCTTACTCAACATGAAGGACTCACTGGTATGTTGCCTCAATAATTAAGTTTGTTTAAAATAAAATTCATTCCTCCGGTAAACTCATGGGCATATATATTACAGTGGCAGACCCACTCATAGACAGTAAAAGAAACTGCGCTCATTCCACACACCGGTTGTTCAGAAAACATCGAGCAGTACACTGTGGAGAATGTAGTCTTACTTGGTACCTGCCTAATGCAGAATAAAGTTATTTAAACTACATTCCCAGAAAAATAAGCAGAACTTATTCACCTGACGTCACATCCTTTACGTAAACTTGTACCGTAAAGTTCGAAATTTGCCGCAGAACATTTTAATGTAAGGTCTTGTGTCCCTATATGAACTGCAACTGCAAGAAACTCATAAACAAAACTGCAATTTCTGACGCTAGGGTGTTTTTTGAGAGCAGGATTTTGTGAACTTGAGTCATACCAAAATGCATTAGTCTTATTAGCTATTAATGTAGGCTACAACACCCAAATAGACCACACGGCATTATAGGCTACTGTTTTACTGACATGCATTTAAGCAATGGAATTTTTAGCATTTCAGTAGCCCATTTACTAATATTGTAGGCTATATGTTACATTTAGCCTATCTTTATTATGTGCAATATTTCTGCGCAGTAGTGGAAACCCTGTTCTTGTTGTGTCCTTCATGTCTACGTAGGCTAGGCCTACAAGCTTCCCTTTTTTTTTTAAAATACTTCTTTCTCTATTTCAACTTCCCTCTGCAGATTTCAGTCTTGTATGGCAATATACAAACAATTCCTGAAATACAGAACAGATGTTTAGAACAACACTGAGTACAAACATGATATATTTAAAAACCCAATGTTATGATAGAAGTGTGAAAGTGTTCAGGCAAATGCTTGCTTTTGAGATGTGTTCATAATATGTTGAATGATTAACTTTCAGTGTTTCATTTTGCAGGAAATATGAGGCCTTTTGTGGTGAGTTTTGAACACATCAGAAAGCAGGTGTAGGCCTAGTTGTAGTTCTTGATTATCAAGTGTCCAGTAGGGGGTAGTAGTTGACTTCTCAAAGCACCATTCTATCAACTCACCCTCTCTCTCACTCTCTCTGTCTCTCTCACTCTCTCTGGAAAAGTAGTCAAGGGTTGAGGGCAAGTCTTGGTGAGGGAAGAGGCGTATCCAGGGTAACAGGATTAGTCATAGTTTTGGCCATCGGTCCTCATATGGTGCCATGCAACAGTACTCCCACCTCAAAGAGAACAAGGATTCCACCTGCTCACCCGCAGTCACACTTCTGTATAGATCACAAACCTATCCACATTCCAGTCTGTGCACACACACACACACACACACACACACACACAAAGAGTTAGAGACTTTAAAGACATTTGATTGACACATTGAACTGGACATCTGTGTGTGTGTGTGTGTGTGTGTGTGTGTGTGTGTGTATGTGTGTGTGTGTGTGTGTGTGTGTGTGTGTGTGTGTGCATGCGCGCGCGCGTGTGCATGTGTGTATGTGTGAGTGTGTGTGTATGTGTGTGTGTGGTGACAGAACTCTTGCTCTCATTTATTTAACATTCAGTGTTTATATATATATATATATATATATATATATATATATATATTCATTTGCTCTATTTCTTGTCCTAATAATCATGATATCATCACATATTATGATATATGATATTATGAGTCCCAGGCATTTGCTGGAGGTATTCGTTCAGGCCCCTCTGCAAACCAATTTATTCAGTTCCCATGCGCCTGTCTTTGCTGAGGGGGTGGGGTGGGGGGTGGATAGGTAAACAAGACCTTGAGTCCAGCCAATTTGTTCGGACAAAATGCAGGGATTTTTGGGGGCTACCACTGCCTTTGCTTCTTGGCTTGACGATGAGTGAGAAGTGTTTGTGTGCTAGTGGCCCCACCTCCTCCTCTGACCTCCCATCTCCCTATCCCAGCACCCTCTCTCTCTGTTCCACCTGCAGAGCAACAGGCGGTTTACTAGTGCAACGTGGAATGTCAGCCTCTCAGTATGGAAGAAAAAGTTTGAACCAGCTCTTATCCTTTCTGAGCATAACTGGTCTTCTCTTCTCTTTCACCCCTCTCTCTCTCTATTCTCTCTCATTCTTAATTTCTGCTTCACTTCAAGTCTTCATTCGTTTCTCTCACAGTGAACTCTGTGATTGTCATCTTCTTTGATTCCGCCTCCGCTGCATTGCTCCTCTGTTCTCAGTCCTTTGCTATTTCTCTCTCTCTCACACTCACCCCCATTCTCATGTTCATCATCACTGTTCTCATCTGGTTAATGTGAGTGTTCCATTGCTTCAACACCACTGAAAATGCCCCCTCCAAAAA
>NC_084997.1:23622146-23647146 GCF_963854185.1 Sardina pilchardus
TGAGAGGAGAGGAGAGGAGGAAAAGGCTAAGGAGAGGAGAAGAGAGGAGAGATGAGGAGTGAAGAGGAAAGGAGAGGAGAGGAGAAAAAGGCTGAGGAGAGGAGAAGAGAGGAAAGGAGAGGGGAGGAGATGAGAGGAGAGGAGAGGAGGAAAAGGCTCAGGAGAGGAGAAGAGAGGAGAGATGAGTGGAGAGGAAAGGAGAGGGGAGGAGAGGAGAGGAGAAAAAGGCTGAGGAGAGGAGAAGAGAGGAAAGGAGAGGGGAGGAGAGGAGAGGAGAGGAGAGGAGGAAAAGGCTAAGGAGAGGAGAAGAGAGGAGAGATGAGGAGTGGAGAGGAAAGTGCTAAAGATACACTAGAGGAGCGTTAGCATTTTTGCAGGAGCCCTAATTTGAATGATGTGCAAAGTGCAAAGACTTTAGTCCAGCTAAAGCTAATTTGATCACTAGACAATCAGTTTGCTTGCTTAACATTATTGACAAAACACCGAAGCGCAAACATTGATGAGTCACCTCAATGCTCCGTGACACTCCCGTATATGCCACAGTATTTCATGCAAGATAACTTTCCGTGATGACAGGCTCTGCACATTAACCACTAAACAAGTTAGGACCCAGGGCAGAGGAATGTGTGTGTGTGTGTGTGTGTGTGTGTGTGTGTGTGTGTGTGTAGGGGGTGTGTGACAGGAGAGGGGAGAGAGGTGAAAAGGAGAGGTCAAGAGAGGATATCTTATGGAGGATATACAAACGCCCTCTCCTCCAAAAAATAATATATGCACACACTCATGAAACAAGTGCATAGTGTCCCAGACACTGTGACCTACAGAGACCATAAACACACACACACACACACACACACACACACACACACAAACAAACTGGTGTTGGGTCAGGCGACTGGTGTTGGCTGGAACATCTTAGGTGGTCAGCATTGACCCTGGCTCACCCGCATATCCTCTGGCTGCCCCACCCCAGCCCACCCCCACCCCCCCTCCGGCCGTCCTGTCCTATGGCCCCTGAGGCCTCCCTGCCAATTAGGGCCACTTTTTCCGTGGCCCCCCCGGCCCCCTCCCCGCCGCCTGTAAATATGCCCACGCTGGCACTCTCTGTCTCTCTCTCACACACACACACACACACACACACACACACACACACACACACACATACTCACACACACAGCCCTGCCCTGATACAAGCCCTCGGTCACCCCCTCGCCATTCTTCCCTTTCTCTCTTTTCTTAGTTTTATCGCCTCCCCCTTTTTTGTCTTTCGCCTCGCGTCCATCAATCTTCCCTTCAACCTATCATGTTACGGGAAATTTTATGGAACGCCCCCTAAGCTCTCCCTGTCTTTTACCCCCCCACACATACACACACACACACACACACACAAACACACACACACACACACACACAAACACACACACAGAGAGACACACACACACACACACACAGTCAGCACCACTCATGTTATCACTTACGTTATTCTTTCTCCCTTCTTTTCATCGTCAATATAAACTGGCATATATTTTGATGTACTAAATAGAGATCTTCAATGTCTTTTTCTCTTTTCCCCCCATCTTGCCTCTGCTTCCTCCCAACTAGCTATTCCCATCTCTACTGATAGCTCAAGGAGCACAAGATAGACAGAGATGAGACTTAAAGTGGGAATGAGAAGGATAGAGCATTAGGGGCTGTTATGGGGGGGTGGGTGGGGGGGTAAAAGGGGACACTCTGGGTGGTACGGTGGCTCAGAGAGGGACACAAAGCCCCCTGTGTCCAGGCAGCCACACAGAGGCTTGTTTTACAACAGGGGAGGAGACGGCATCAATGGCCCAATGATGTGAACCACCCTGAGCCCATTCAGAGTGACAAACAGCCCCAGTAGCCCGCAAAGCCCCCTACACACACTCTCACGTCATCTCACGTCCTCCTTGTCTCTCTCGCTCTCTCCGTCTTCCTCTCACTGTCTCTCTCTCTCTCTCTTCCCCCCTCTCTCTCTCTTTCCCTCTTTCTCTCTCACTCGCTTTCTCTTCATCACTTTTCTCTCACACATTCCTTTCTTGTGCACATGTGCTCTGATGTACATGCGTGCACAAACACACACACACACACACACACACACACACACACACACACACACACATTGCACATTTATATATATTCTCATCTAGTCATACATGATTATAATAATATGATTAAAACATCATGTCTGCTTTCTTCGCTTGAAGACAATATTGGATAACTAAAGAAATCATCATTGCATTCACAGTGACTGAAAAACGAAAGTAATTACAGTATGATCCCTTTATATCAGACATGCCTTCTCAACTAAGGAGAGAGAATTTCACTGGAAGTTCACATATTCCTGTACACGAGTGGGAACATCCAGTCAAAGGCTGACTGACATACACTCACTCGCCCACAAACTCACACACACACACACACACACACACACACACACACACACACACACACACACACACACACACACACACACACACACACACACACACACACACACACACACACACACACACACACACACACACACACACACACAGAGAGAGAGAGCTTTCTTTTTTTTTTTGCTGCCACTAACGATGCCCCTCCTTCCCAGCGAGTGCTCGTCAGTGGGGCTGAGTCGGTATTACTTTAATTAAATCAGCCCGGGCTTTTCTTGTCCTCCTCTCCTGGGCCGCGGAGCAGCCAAATGGCTTGATGACAGCATAATTGCAAAAGAATCACAAGAGCACCGCAGCCAGACACCGCACAGAGAGCACAGGGGATCCACTATAGCCTTCCTCTCTCCTGTCTAACACACACACCCACACACATGCACGCACGCACGCACACACGCACACACTCACACACACACACACACACACACACACACACACACACACACACACACACACACACACACCACACACACACACACACACACACACACACACACACACACACACACACACACACACACACACACACACACACAGACATAAAGCAAACACTCTTTCTCTCAATCTCTCTCTCACACAAGTATACACATAAACACTCATAAACTCTCCTCATACAGATACAGATACAATATTGTTCTATGACAATATTGACAAAATGATCAAATAATTTTTCATCACTTTAAGGTTATTTTACATATATTAAGTAATGTTGTCATTTCATTATCATACCTGCATACCAGTTACATACAAACTATTACAATCAAACTGCCCATACAGTACATCCCTGTAGCGATGTGTGCGCATACACACACACAGACACAGACACACACAGAGAAGGATATTAGATATACAGGTGTTTGAGTGGGTGAGCATCTGACATAAAAATTGAGAGGTGTGTGTGTGTGTGTGTGTGAGTGAGAGAGAGAGAGAGAGAGAGAGAGAGAGAGAGAGAGGAAGAGAAAGGGAGAATCCTAAGAAACAATCTCAAAAGAAGAGAGGGTTAGTGTATCGATGTGTGTGTGAGAGAGAGGGAGAGGAGTAGCCACTATAATGCTCTTAGCTCTTCAACTCAGTGTATCGATGTGTGTGTGAGAGAGAGGGAGAGGAGTAGCCACTATAATGCTCTTGGCTCTTCAACTCAGTGTATCGATGTGTGTGTGAGAGAGAGGGAGAGGAGTAGCCACTATAATGCTCTTGGCTCTTCAACTCATCTGAAGAGCCTTTTACTGCCTGAGAAAATATTTGTGCGCTGAGGATGGCTGCCTCTCTGTCTTTTAGACAGGGACACTCACCCTCACAGCAAGAGACTCAGGGTGTGAGTGTGTCTATGTGTGTGTGTTAGTGTGTGTGCTAGTGAACGCGTGTGTGTGTGTGTGTGTGTGTGTGCGTGTGTGTGTGAGCATGTGTGTGTGTGTGTGTGTGTGTGTGTGTGTGTGTGTGTGTGTGTGTGTGTGTGTGTGTGTGTGTGTGTGTGTGTGTGTGTGTGTGTGTGTGAGAATCTGCACTTCCTTTCTCAAATGTATTTCCTAATTTTCTTTCTACATCTGTGGAAAAGTGTGAGTGTGAGTTTGTGTGCTGGTGTGAGAAAAAGATAGATAGACAGAGAGAGAGAGAGAGAGAGAGAGAGAGAGAGAGAGAGAGAGAGAGAGAGAGAGAGAGAGAGAGAGAGAGAGAGAGACACACACACACACACACACACACACACACACAAAATGAGAGAAACAGATACACATATGCATCACTCTTTCATGGTGTGGAGGGGGAATGAGTCAGATGGACAATGGCATTGTGCCGGACCACTTAGGGCCCAGAAGGTGACCAAGAGGGCAGGCAAGGCTGGAAATCACTCTGCTATTACAAGAAACAAAAAAAATGCAATCTGCTGCTCCTTCATTGCATGTGTGTGTGTGTGTGTGTGTGTGTGTGTGTGTGTGGGTGGGTGGGTGGGTGGGTGGGTGGGTGGGTGTGTGTGTGAGGGAGACAGAGAATGCGAACAAGCATGTGTGTGAGTGTGTGTCTGTGTGTGGTGGAGTGGGTGGTGGGGTCGTCAAAAAGCCGCCGGCCCCCTCGTTAGCCAGTACGAGTCAGCTGGGGTGTGTGTGTGTGTGTCTGTGTGTGTGTGTGTGTGTGTGTGTGTGTGTGTGTGTGTCTGTGGGGGGGATTAGAGAGGACGAAGGAGCGAGCGAGGGAGGGAGGGAGGGTGGGCAAGTGGAGGAATGCAATGCTCCCCTCCTCTCCCCACTTTCTCTCCTCCTCTTCTCCTCTATCTCTCCTCTATGACGCTAATTGCTTCAGAGGGGAGAGAGACCGGGTCTTAGCAGGGTGGCTGCCATCACATATGTACTGCATTGTTTTCCTTTCTTTGCCCTCTCAATGATGCTTGTTAGGCATCAGAGATGAGGTCCCCTCCCTCTGAACTACAGTAGGGCCGAGCCGCTGACGACCCTAAGACACTCAAAGACACACACACATATGCGGCCACACAAATACTCTCTCTCACACACGTGCGCGCGCACACACACACACACACACACAAACACAGTTTGGCCATTAGACACATTTACCACATTAAATTCAGTATCACTTTTGTCCATTTCTGTCATACCATAGAGAAAGTAAGAGAAAGTTGTGTGCGTGTTGATGTTTCCCCTCTAATCCACTGCCGTCTCTACCTCCTCTTAATCTCACAAGACGACAAAACAATAAGAATGTACAAAACTGCTAAAAGATGGTTTGATTCTATCATTCCTACTGATACTCTTTCTTTTTTTGTGTCCCTGTTGCCAGGGTGCCAGTGCTCAGACGTGGGAAGCCCCTCCCCCTCCACTCCACCCCCCCTCCCTCCCTCCACATCCCTCAACAGGTTGTCGAAACATTTGTAACATTTGGCGCCCACAAATCTCCATCCGTTTGCTGAATAGAAAGCTGCCCAGAGGGGTAAAAAAAAAGAATCTTGCACAAAATCCCATTCCAATCATCCCCCCCCCCCCCCCCCACACACACACACACACACACACACCCCACCTTACACCCTCCCCGCCTCCTTCCTTCTCCCCTCCAACCTCGAACGCCCACCCCACCCAGAAACCCACCCCGTGCGCCACCCTCGCAACCTCCAGCAAATCCCCCTTTATACCGCGCCGGCCAGATGGGGCCAGCAGAATAATAGCCAGAGCCCAAAGAGTCCCATTCAATTTGTCCGGCCGTCTAAAGGAGCTTGTAAGCTTTTCCATTTGCAGTTGTGTTATAGTAGCCATGGGAGGCTCGCTGGTGTTAGGACTTAATTATCTCCTAATGGGTGTTATAGGGATAAAGCCCTGCATAGACCCCAACAGCCCAACACTTCCCACAGAAAGAGTCGAAGGAAGGGGAGAGGAGGAGGGAGAGAGGGAGAGAGGGAGATGGGACATGTATCTTAGAGCTCGGGGAGCTGTGAGAGATAATCTGAGTTGTGACAGTGTCGTGCGGACTTACGGCGGGGTGATGTTTAAACTACTTAACATCCACACAGGATGATCTGATCACACACACACACACACACACACAAACTTTCTCTCACACGCATACACACACACACATAAAAATCTCTCTCTCTCTCTTTGTCACACACCCACACACACACCCACACTCACACACACACACACACACACACATACACACACACACACACACACACACACACACACACACACACACATACTCACTCATACAAACTCTCTCTCTCTCTCTCTCTCTCTCTCTCTCACACACACACACACACATCCACACACACTCACACACATCCACACTGGTGCACTCACACACTTCAGCACAGTTCCTCACTCTCAAGAGGCGAAGAGGGAGAGCTCCATTCGAAATGCCTGCCTGCGCAGGGCTCAGCAGCCCCAAAGAGAAAGTTCTCTCGTCTTTTTTGAGCCCTTTTCTTCTTCGTCTCCCCCTCTTTTTTACTTTGGAGGAAGATTAGCGGGATTAAGTATGGCTCACATATGCTCCCCCTCACTATTGGCATTCAGCACGACACAGGCTCGACAGCCACACACACTGACCCAGAGAAAGAGAGTGAAAGAGAGAGAGAAGAGAGGGAGGAGAGAGAGAGAGAAACAGCAGAGAGATGAGTGAAAGAGAGAGAGAGAGAAGAGAGGGAGGAGAGAGAGAGAGAGAAACAGCAGAGAGATTTGATGCAAGGACTTGGAAGACTTGGAAGGTCAGCAATAGGCAGGAGACAGGACAAGATGGTGATAACAAGTACCGGTGTGAAAGAACCTAACTCTGCGCTGAACTTACAAGGAATACTATGGAGATATTTAAAAAATGAATGTCTCACTCAGCAATCGAAAAGATACAGTAGGCCTCCAATAACGGTGGAAACTCTGAAAACACTCTCTAATAAAGAACACAGCCATGTAAACCACTCTGGTGGTTTAAAAGAGTGTCAGTGCATTGGAAAATTAGGTTAATTTAATTATATACAGTTGGAGGACACCTAGGCAATTAAAAGTTTTGACTGAACTTTGTATACCTTGTATACCTGTAATTCTGCAATTGTTTAAACCCATTTAAACGATATGAGAGCGCTAAGACCTACTGACTCTACATACACACACAGACACAAACACACACAGACACACACACAGACACAGACACAGACACACACACACACACACACACACACGCACACACACACACACACACACACACACACACACACACACACACACACCCAACATCATTATCTCATAAACCTAATGACAGGCAATGGGGGCCAAAGGGCCAATATGGGAGAATTAGCGCCTATGTTCTCTCTGTGGCAATCAGCCTGTCGCCAGTGTGCGCGCTCAAATTCACTGCGAGGTGGCAAAAGCTTTCCAATCAGCCGTTTGGCTCCGAGTCGGAGAGCCAGCGCACTTCTGGACGGCGAGGAGCAAGCGCGCAAATAGCAAAATAAATAAATAACGAGCGGCAAACGAGCGGCGCGTAATTGTGAGGCACTGGCCAGCTGTGGAGGTGCTAATGCCTCGAGTCTTTTCTCTCTCTATTTTGTGCACCTGAGCTGTGAAATTAAAATGTCCTCTGGCTCAGTCGAAAGGGCCTCGATATTGGGGCCTCGCATTGTGCTGGCTGACTGCTGAGAGTGGCTGGGTCTGCGTTCACCCGGCTCTCTTCTTACACTCTCAATTTTATCCACTTTTGCAGGCTGACTGTTGTCTAATAAACAGCACACACATACACACACACACACACACACACACATGCATACATGGACAGGCGACTGGTGTTGGCTGGAACATCTTAGATGGTCAGCATTGACCCTGGCTCACCAGCATATCATCTCGTCATCAAGAAATAACCAAAGACTTTGTCAAACTGTTGACTGGTTTACATTTCATGATATCAGCTGAGTTCCATCTGACCACATAGTCATTTGTTGGGGTTTAGTCAGAGATGGGGTTGACATAGACATAAGTCAGTCAAACCCTGCAGCAATTTGAAGCTGTCTGCTGCCAATGCAATCACATATCAGATGGTCTCAGACAACCTCAATAAACAAGTGTATCAGAGTAAAAGACTTCATCATCTATACCCTGTTAAGGAAGATAATACAATAAACATTAATGTGAATATTGTAAGTAAATGCCACAGGTTTTTAATCCTTTTGGTGATGGTATGTAGTGTGCCTGTGCATTCTTGTGCAGTTATGTTTTAAGAAAGATGAGTAGGCCATCACATCCTGCAGTATAACAGTAATGCCAAAGGTCAGAAAAAAACGCCCTATAAATAAACATAATCAAATTCTTAGAGTGCCATGTCCCCATGTCCTAATATTTCCTCCAATGCCTGCCTTCTTTCTCCACCCACAAATATCGCATACAATAGTGATTATTCCTGAGTTGTCACTCAGTCTAGCTGTAGCTTTGTTTGTGGGTGACATTTCAAATAATGATATATAGCTCCGGAATAAGACAAGCCAGCCTAGGCGTTCTTTTGAGCTCCTCGTCTCAAATATTCCAGTCCAGGAATCACTATCTATTAGCCCATCATTACAGTAACAACGTGTCCAAGTCTGATTATCGGGCTGGTGGTATATAATGATGTCAGTGCCATGCGACGTCGGCACCTTAATCACGTAGGCTACGCCTGCCCTGCAGACTTGGCGGAGAATGTCCCAATGTTGACATTTAGCAGATTTCTGCCCGCGGGCTATTAAACAACTACAGACAAACGTCGCTTGGTCGTGGACGAGGGTACAAGTGTGCTTCAAGCCTTCGCCTTGATTGATGCTACTCGTATTCCAGTAGAATTTTCCCGGGTAAGTGTTACACTGTGTTAGTGAACACCTCTGGCTATTACTTCCCAGCACATAGTTGATAGGTTGAGATAAAAAAAAAGAAAAGAAAAAAAAGTCAGGCTCCCTGTAGTTTTTCGGAGAGCGCTCACTAGAGAGAACAGATAGAGTTGTTTATGGCGCGTTTTAAGTCAATCACCTTATCGTTCCCATCTTTGACATAGCAAAGGATTAATGAACTATAGGCCATTCCTCAAACATGCCAGCAGCTTGAAGTAGGCTAACTGACGGGCGACCGATTGCTTTACATTTGCACACACTAAATGCGCATGCATCAAGTTGGTAGGCCTATCTGCTTTATTAAAGTTTACACACAAATGTGCATGCATCAAAATGGTATCTGCTGTCTGAAGATTAACTAAATATCAACCCCCAAAACCCAATTAATGGCATAATATATTAGGCTAATAATTCTGTCAGTGATATCCTAGGCTATTTCTGCAATATCTGACGTTCAGATTAACATTTTACACTCGACATGAGTTACCTCCTTCTTGACTCTGAGGGCATTCTCTTCAACTGCATTGCGCGGGGCCATATTGGGCTAATTGAAATGTTACGGATCATAACCGTTAAAAACAATTTTGCACGCTTCGTTTATTAACGATTTAAAAGCACTTTAACGGCTGAATTTAGGGCTCGCGCCGTCAGCTGTTGGGCGCCCGCAGGGGTCGCCGGGTTAAAACAATAAGCGTCGCGCGCTGCCTGCAATCAGCGCATTAACTGTGTGTGTCCCTGTGTGAATGCAATAGAAAACAGACATCTTACCATATTGCAATGAACGCCTATAATATTGTTTTCAAAAGGAAAGGCGAAAAGACAGATGAAATATGGACATTGTACAGCTTCCAGGCTATTTATATTTAATGTATGTTAGCTTGGCATTCTGTGTTTTGTAACGTGCAAGTTGCGCTTGCAAACCGTTTGAATGTTTCTTAAAAATATGTATAGTCATTTTGCACATTAACCTTAAATAAGTAGGCCTATACGATAATAATAATAATGCAAAATAATTGTTTTGTTTTGTTTGGTTTGGGTGGTGCAGGAATTAATAGACTAGGCTATTTCACGTTCTAGGAATCGCTATTTAATGTGTGCAAGCAAAACATCTTAGTTCATGTATTTATTTTTAACATATCATACAGCCTCAGTTCTGTACGATATCTAAACTTGTCACATGTTCTAGCTTGTTAGACCGTTGATTCTCTCAGAACCCGGTTCGCGCACTGACCGTAATTTAAATCCACCAGTGCACCCCAGGCTGCCATATGCGGAGTGTGTCTAATTCACTTAATGAAGCTTCGGTTTCTTTGTAATGACATCAGATTTGAAGACCCTCGCTCCTTCGAGCCTCCTCCCCTTCATGTCGCTAGAGGCAATCTCATTGGTTGTCGTGAGGCAGGCATTAAAGGAGCGATATTGTCCCATACACTTGCGACCGGGTTGCTGGGGTCCGCTATAAAACACCAGCGTCACCCCGGGCGTGCCAGACTTGCTGTCATTACTGATCTGGAATAACAAGTGGACAGTGACACTTATCCTCACACTCACCGGCTCCATTTGATCTTGGTAAGTTTTCTTTCCGTTGTCCAGTTTATCGCTTGATTGAGTTGGACAGTTTTATTTAGGCACTTTGCGCAATTTTCTATCTTAAAACTGAAATGCAAATAAGTGTTTTTGACAAACTGTGTAGTTAATAATGTTTCAGCGTCTCTGTTTAAGTTAAGCGATGACTGATGACTGAAATCGACTGTGGAAAGTTATGCTAAAGTGTTAACCCGCATATATCTCAATTTACAACAGACTTAATTCAAGAAGCAAACTTCCGCGCAAAGAAAACAACCATGGACTCCGATACGAGCCGAGTATCCAGCCGGCCATCCTCCCCTGAGGCGGACGATATTTTCCTCTCCATGAAGAAGTCGGTCGGCTTCTCTGGCGCCGTGTCATCCACACAGAGCGACTCTCCGCCTGACCACATCGCGGACCTACGGGCGATAGCCAACGCGGAGGAAGAGGCGATGTCCCTGAAGATGTACAAGAAAGATCGCAAACTGCTCACCGAGAACGAGCTGCAGACCATGCGCTTGAAGATCAACAGCCGCGAGAGAAAGCGCATGCACGACCTCAACATCGCCATGGACGGGTTGCGCGAGGTGATGCCCTACGCTCACGGGCCCTCCGTGCGCAAGCTCTCCAAGATCGCCACACTTTTGCTCGCGCGAAACTACATCCTCATGCTGAGCAACTCGCTGGAAGAGATGAAGAGGCTCGTGAGCGAGATATACGGCGGAGGCGCCGGCGGTGGACACCACGCGGGGTTCCACCCGTCTGCGTGTGGGGGCTTGACGCACTCTGCGGGCCCGTTACCGACTCACCCGGCGGTCTCCCACGCCTCACACCCGGTCCATCACCCTCTTCTCCCGCCTGCAGTGACTACGGCCTCCCTCTCCGCGCCGGTTATCTCAGCAGTGGCCTCAGTTAGATCCCACCATGGACTTCTGAAGGCGCCATCAGCCGCAGGCCCTCTCGGTTCCATGACCGGTTTCCAGCACTGGGGCGCCGGGATGCCATGCCCGTGCAGTATGTGTCAGGTGCCCCCTCCACACGTGTCTATGAGCACCTCGAGTATGGCACGGCTCCATACATCCGACTCCAAATAACTTTTTTAATGTCCTCAGCGGCCAAGAAGAATGGACAGAAATTAAAACAATCTGTTGCTCTGATCACGGCCAGTGGCGAAGGATCAGTAAACTCATTCTCGTGTTTCTGTGACTGAACTGTATATGGACCGATATTTACAATGAAACAATATTTACAATGAAACTTGGATAAACGCCTCTAACATAGAATTTTCTAACCTTTCTTCAAAAATAGTTCCATTATAATTATTGTGATACTTTCCTATGCTGTCTTTGAAATAGCAGAAATGTAATTCCCAAAGAGGCGGAATGAGATCCCGTGACTAACCGAGTGGAAAACGGCATTGTGTAGCATTACTAGTCAGTTATATTTAAGTCGATTGCTGGTGTTAGATCTATTTGAATGGTGCCAAGTTTCATGCGGGCATTTGGGGAAATCATCTGATGCTCGGTCGTAAATAGGTCTCATCATAAACATGAATGGACATTACATTATACCTGTAAATATGTAGATTCAGAATTGTGTTTATAGAACGAGAGATTTTATATTAGACTCCTCGGCTAAATAGTAGGGTCAACATCGTGCAGAACAGCACGGGCTCTATATGTTTCGTAAGTCATATTCTCTTGGGTTTCTTTCCTCGTTTCCTCTTTAAGGATTCTTCTTCCTGCATCTTTAAGAAATAAATGTTTCTCTCTCTCATTCTCTCTCTCCCTCTTTCTTTCTCTCTCTCTCTCTCTCTCATTCGATTTTCATTTACTGTCACTGCCCGACGAAAAGAATGATCACCTCTTTATTTTTTATATAAAAGTGCGAAATGATATTTATTTACATATTTTCGATTGAACCGAAAATGAATGCACGGCGAATTATGTTGATTTGAAATGTGAAATAAAAGTTTTACTGGAAATTTGTGTTTGAATTTCTTTGTGTAGGCGAGTAGCCCAAAGCCAAAATATGAACCAAATTGAAAAAGGCTAGCCAAGGCTTTTATTGTGAAATGCATAAAAAACCTGTTGCTTAAGCAAAACCATTCTAATTCTTACGAATTACGATCAAGAGCTATAAAACATAGTTTACAATCTTATGATAGAAGTTGCCCCAGAAGTTGTTGTGGTTTATCCTTAGCCCATTCTTCTTTATTCATCGTCACTATCAGAATCACTCTATTTAAGACATATATTGTTACTTTTCTGAATATCTCTCCGATATGTTTGAATAATGTTTATTTAAGAAAACTTTTTTATTGATAGCCTGACAGTACCGTAGTTTAGCGCTCGACCCACTCCTCCCCCCCTCTGGAGTTTTCCCAACATATTATGATTTACAAACAATGATTGCACTGTCTAGTCTCGCGTGTATACATTATATCAAAACAAAGAGTCCCACAATAGCAAGATTCTTTTCAATGCGCATTCAGACAGTATTTCTAGACAGAAACTTAGTATACTGTTTATGATGCCTTCACATAATGACATTTTATGCTAGTGGCAACCTAATTTTTTTAGCGCCTAAACACAAATCCGTTACTCTCTGAAAAATGTCGTAAGGCACAGTTTCAGCATGAATGGTTTGAGTCTCTAATTAACCAACTTTCTGGTAACCTACTTGTGCCAGTTAGATTATTTAGCGCCTAATAATATAGCGCGTAATTATCATAATGACTTTAATTCTACAGCATTGACTATATCCAAGTCAAAATAAAGAATGTACGTTTTATATTAATAGCCTATAGCCTGCTCTTTCCTCACTGTAATGGAGACCATCAATTAGGCTAAACGAAGAGGAAATCTCGTTCTATACCTTATCTCAATGTGATACGATGTACAACGATATGAGCCCTCTTTCTCCAAAAAATAACTTCTGATTTTTTTTATTAGGCCTATTATTATTATTATTATTATTATTATTATTATTATTAAAACGGTTGCATTAAACATTGGTTAGGCTACTCTGTTTCTGCATGTTTGGAAGTCGTTGACTTTTATCGTAATGCATGTAGCAAGTATTTAGGGTTTTAGAAAACAAGGCAGCCCAATTAAAATAATACTTTGGGCAAGGTAGCATATAGAAAGCATATTAAATTGCACACATATATATAGGCTAAACATAAAATATATGATGTAGCCTATAATAAGCGGCAGTCCTCAATTCTTCAGATTTCAAACGATATTTTCACTCTCTTTTGTTTTTGGGTGACATTGTAATTGTTTGGCACGAGCATATTTCCTTTCGCGTGTCTTTCACCCACAAACACCCTTCGCCGTCAGTTAGCCTACACTAACTTTCTTGAATTACTTGGGCAAATGTCCAAACGAATTCGTATAGATGTATAAGTCTCTCTCTCTCCCTCTCTTGCTCTCTCTCTCTCTCTCTCTCTCTCTCTCACACACACACACACACACACACACACACACACACACACACACACACACACACACACACACACACACACACACACACACACACAGGATGGGGAAGACTCACTTAGGAGTCAGAGAGCGTATTTTGAATCCTTGAGGTATGCTAAATCTGTAGGCAAACGATGGCCAGGATGTGCGAGGCCAGGGCTGACAGTACGAATAAATGAGAATACGGAGGAATACATAAATAAACGCGAGCAGCTGCATAGCAGATTGCGCATGCTGTTGCAATGTTTTCAGAGGGCTTTGAATGCTGGAACGATATGGAATAAACCTGGTCTTTGAATATTCATATTCGTAATTTGTTTGTTTGTCACTCTTTTCGGACCACAATTGGATTATTTACTATTTTGCCCGAGTGGTGGGTGAAATGAAATGTCCTAGAGAAGTCTGTAGGACATTATTAACAGAAGTTCTAGAAAGTTATTTTCTGTCGTTCTTTCGTTCTACACGGGAGAAATGTTATTTAATGTCCATACATACATTGCGTATGTGAACAGTGTATATTGACTGCGATTTAAAGTGAGTTCGCGTTCAGTGGACGAGATAACTCACTCGAGGAAAGAAGTATATTAGGAGTGAAAGATGCTGCAATGTGATTTAAACACATTTAAACACATTTTGCTGCTATTTATTATATTCATGTAGCCTTTATTATAGCATACGACTGCAAATTGGGTAAATAACCAGAGCTACTGTATCTATATGTAGCCTAGATATCACATAATCAGTATCAATACGCCAGAATATGGATTGAAATATTTGGCACTATTGTTGTAGCCTATTATTACTCAATCTAAACTTATCACGCATTCAAGTCTGTAAGAACGTCTTTCTGTTAACCAGCACTGTCTTCACCCAATTAATAAAGTGTGTGTCCATAATATTGATAATATAACGGGACGAGGTGATTACCAAGATTAGACCTAACTGGCATTCAAGTGTCCGATCTTCTTTTACGAGCAGATGCTTGTTAGCAATCTTTGCCTCCCCTCCCACACATAATACACACACTCTCTTTTTCTTTCTTTCGTTCTCTCTCTCTCTCTCTCTCTGTCACACACACACACACACACACACACACACACACACACACACACACACACACACACACAGAAGGAGAGAGAGAGAATGAGAGGAAATTTGCTATTTGCCCGGCGCAAAATGCAATTACCCACAAAGTTAATGACAATTACACGCTATCACACATTTCAAAATTAATTAGGCAACCTCACCTCGAACCGCTCCACCTTAACGAGCACTCTTGCTCACTCACCCCTTCTCTGGTGCGATTATTTAGCTGCTGTTAATATGTCACAGCCAATTAAACAGCTACACACTCGGGTCTTTCCTGACCAAACCAACTGGCTTCTCAGATCAGAAGTTCATAGGTCTCAGCAAAGACACGGTGGGCCCAAATTGGCAGCGTGGTGGAAAGTAAAACTGTAGATAATTGAATAAATAAGCAAAGCCTAAATATCAGCTTATGTAAATGGTGTGTGCTATGGAGAGACTTGCTAGGATGGTGATTTGTAGTGTGGTAATTAAGGGATGAGTGAGAGTGACAGATGTGTGCTTTCCACTGGAAGACTGGTTGATGGGTGATATATGTCAGCAGGAACCTGGTAGATTGACCACACTGTATGAACCAGAAATGCAACACCCTACAATCATTGTATAAATGGATATATAACCAATCCCCAATGCACTCACATGCTGACAAATTAGACGCTTCACAAAATGGTCATCACATTTTGCACACAGCACTTGTTCCTGGTCTTTTGTAACACTAACCACATCTATCTTTTTAAAATAAATAAATTAATTAAAGTTATACAATCCTACCTGAAAACCAAACTTCAGATTTAACTTGTGCCTATTTTTTTTTAATTCTAGTTACCCCAGGCAACAACACCCGGCCCACAGGGGTAACAACAGGGCTCTGGAGAACAGAGCAACACCCCTGCCACTGCCGCCAACACCGTCCCTCTCTCACCCGGCGCCCACAGATTGCCTTGTTTACGGTTTGAATATTTATGATGTTGGTCGGTGTGCCAGTGTGATTGTGTATGTGTGCGTGTGTGTGTGGGGGAGTGTGTATACATGGGCTCAGGGGAGATGTCGGTCTTACACTTACAACTTACACCACTGCTAAATCTCCCAGATCTAGTGCACAGATGCAGTCTCTTTTAGAGCCTGGCGTGTTGCGCCGTGTTGGCCAAAGGGATTATGCTTCAGGGATTGGAGGGATGCATCAAAGGTGGGGTAAATACAGACAGAGAGGGAACGAAAGACAGACTAAAAGAGAGAGAGAGGGGGGGGGGGAGGAAAAGGGAGAGCAGGAGGGAAAAATAAACAAATAAAAAAGAAGTGCATCTGTAGCTTCATGGGACAAAGGCTAGAGCTTAGCTTTTTAAATATGCCTGAATAGGGGGAAGAAAGAGCTCGGAGGAGAGTTTGTGTGTGTTGGACTGGGTGATACAGAAACAGTGAGCGAGAGAGAGAGAGAGCATGAGGGTTTGTGGCAAGCTCCTCAGAGACTCTTTTTTTTCTCCAGAGACCTGTGTTTATATTTGGCTTCATCTGTTCATCTTCTAGCCAGCACACACACGGGTCACTGGAATATTTACACAAAAGGCCACAGATTTGTAAAATCACGAGCATCTGCCAAGAAATCAACTAACCATTTAGAACCTGGACACAGAACTCTCAGATCAAGTAATTCACCGATTAAATAAGATCCAGTGCTTCATAACTGTCATATCAACAAACATCTACAAAAGTGGAAAATGTAATTCTTTTGAGACCAAAAAAAGACTGTGTGAAGAGAAAGATTAGTTTTAGTTTTATCAGCAAGTCTTATAATCTCATGACATTTATGTTTGACTATGTTTGATTCATATCTGATTAAGTTTGACAGGTTGATGTTTATACAGGTAAATTGTGCCATAGGTTCCATATATCTAAATGAGACACATACAGGTTTTATTAGACATTGCTAATGCAGATATGTTTTTCCCAACCCTGATTTTTAATTCCACAATTTAGATTATTAAGAGTCACCAGTACTTATATATAACACATCATATTGCACACGTGGCTGTTTGTTGAATGTACAACAAACAACCAGTCTTAGCTTCTAGAAAGATAAATGCCTCCAGGTGTATTATGTTTTTCCTTTCTTCTGTGATCCACGATGACTTCAGAATGAATATTCCAGATCTCATACCTGTCTTGAAGGTTTGGGTAGAGCGGAGAAATATTTAACTGAAAAAAGATCTTGTTTGATCATTTATTGTCATTGACACGACATTCGTTCTGTATGTGAGAGTGGAAAAAGTTGAACGTTTGTTTGTTTCACTGTGTGTGTGTGTGTGTGTGTGTGTGTGTGTGTGTGCGTGCGTGCGCGGTGTGTGTGCGGTGTGTGTGCGGTGTGTGTGAGTGTGTGTGTGTGTGTGTGCGCTCATCAGTCTAAAGGGGAAGGGGTAGCGATGTTAGTGTGAAGGTCCATGAAGCACAGAAGATGGACTCTGATCAGATGGTCCAATGTGTTGACGAATAGGGGCCGGGAGACAGAGCCAGATGGGAGAAGAGACTTGGAAAAGAGAGAGAATGCGAAAGAAAGAGAAAGAGAGAGGGAGTAAGCGAGTGCAAAGGGTCTCCATTGAGTGTTTTGAGCGAGTGAAGAAAAGAGAGATAATCCTGTAAAGCGAGCGAACTCTTGGATATTCATGACTGGCCGAGCGGGGCAGTCGTCTGAAAGGGGACATGGACAGGACAGGATTTAACATCAAAGTGCACCCGGGGATCCAGGGACCACAGGGGCCAGGGGAGTGTGTGCGTGTGTGTGTGTGTGTGTGTGTGTGTGTGTGTGTGTGTGTGTGGCTGCTTGGACACTATTCAGTGGGTTATCCTCCATCACCCTTGAACACTCACACAAGGGAACTGATCTGATGAGTCCTTACTCCATGCCCCCCTCCTTTCCCTCGACAATAACATCAACATCACTTTTCAGATGGTATCTATCTCTCTCTCTCTCTCTCTATCTCACTGAATACTTAAAATGTATGACAATACAAGAGGTATGAAAAGTTGTTCATCAACTATTAATGTTTTCAAAAAGAGAACCTCACGTAGCGATTTGAGGCTTGTGATATCACACAAGATTTGAAATTCCGTGTCAACTTCACTGTTATATGTAGCCTATGGATAAATGGGAGTGGTCATGCATCTCACCGGGAGGAGGTGCTGGAAAACTACTCTTCTTTTCTGAATCTGATGACAGCTCTTGTTCTACAGGATTAGTATAATAAACAACCACTGATTTACTGTTTTTTTTTAGATTAGATTAGATTAGATTAGATTAGATTAGATTAGATTAAATTAGATTAGATTAAACTTTATTATCATCGTGCAGAGTACAAGTCAAGTCAAGACAACAAAATGCAGCAACGTTTTTCTGGTACTTCACTCAGCGAAGACGATCTTTTGGAGCATTTGGTAAAATCTTTGTCTCTCTCTTTCTCATTTTCTCAGTTCTAGACATGCGTGATGGTGTTGGGATGAGATATGGAAGCATATGAGTTCCATAATTCAAATGAGAATGCATTCTGCAATATGCAATTCTAAAAGACATTACATTAGGCAATTGCTAATTCATTATGCAATTTAATATTACAATTTGCAATACTTTCTTTCAAACTGCATTTTAATATACAAAGTGACAATGCAATCATCAAATCAATTTGATTTATTTTGGTTAAAAATTTGAATAAACATGGATTGAATTGCATTCCATTTTGCCATGGTACTTTAGTCTCAAAATTCAAATGGCAATTCATTTTGCATTTCAATTTTCAATATTCAGTTTCATCTTTTAATTGTCAATTACTTTTGCAATGTAATGTTCAAAATTCAATGTAGAATTGAATTATTTTTTATTTTTTTAATTTATTTGATTTTTTAAAAAAAATGTTTTTAAAAAAAATATTGAAAACATTTTGAATATTTTTTGGCAAAAAGTTTTGCCCGGTTTGCAGAAATAGCGCCCCCGTTATTGCATAGCACTTTGTCACGCTCTTTGTGTCTCAAAATTCAAATGGCAATGGCAAACGCGATTCCAAAACACTTTGCAATCTGTCAGTCTCCCATCACCCATGGAGGGAACTACGTCACGTCCGTGTTTATCTCGCATTGGTCAGTCTTCTCTTTAAGGCGGGTCTTGGGCAGGGCGGCTGACTGCCTCCAGGTAGAGAAGATAACGTAAAAGAGAAATTGTGGCTGACACAGTAGCCTACTGTTGGAGGTGATGGGCAAGAACAGTCGCTCAGCTACTGAGGGAGGCAGGCGTGTGTGTGTGCGCGTGCGGAGACCTTGATCCGACCGTACGCCACCCCCTCCAGGAGCGTGTATCAGGGTGAAGCGTGAAAAACAGCACACGGGTAGCCAGGGGGGGAGCTGATCGAGGGAGCTGGCAGCCCAGGGCCCTGGAGCTCATATCTGGGTGCAGCGTTTGCTCCTCTCAGCCCGGAGGACTGCTCCAGATTAACGACCATAAGATAGGCTACTGACAGGGCTAACACAGGGCTACTAACAGGGCAGGGCTGTTAATGACAGGGCAACATCGTTTCATTCACACTCAGGCACTCCTGGTCTGACCACGACCGTCCAGCTGCAGCCTGCACTGTCAGAAAGGAAGCGTAGCCACGTCCTGAGATATCGATGGCTTTGCCCCAAACGAGGAACGTACATCGTTCTTTTCACAAATACACCACATTTGTAAGCAAATAAAGTGGTTTACTTAAGATTACTCAGCGTTTTATCAACGTTTGGTCAGAACCGGAAAGCAAGCGTAGTCACTTGCTGAGATATCGATGGCTTTGCCCCAAACGAGGAAGTAGTTCACTGATCGTTGATAAGAATGTAGCACAAATTAGCAAGTGCATCTTTTAATAGGTGTCTACGTTTTATTTTTATAACGTAGCACAAATGTATTACATTCGTCAATGTTGACGTTTTTCAGTTATAGTTTTGGATGTTGAATGTTTGTACAAACAACAATCCAGTGGGATGATCACGTCTCACCGAGTCTCGCAACCGATTCCCTACCACCGCCGTCATGTCATCCGGCACAAGCTTCCTTGGTACACTGCTGTCATAAGGATTACGGTTCCCCATTGACTCCCATTGATTCTGACTGTCAGAATCAATGGGAGTCAATGGGGAACCGTAATGCTTATGACAGCAGTGTACCAAGGAAGCTTGTGCCGGATGACATGACGGCGGGTTCCCTACCGGTGCAGCGAGAATATTTTCGCGGACCAAACGTTGATAAAACGCTGAGTAATCTTAAGTAAACCACTTTATTTGCTTACAAATATGGTGTATTTGTGAAAAGAACGATGCACGTTCCTCGTTTGGGGCAAAGCCATCGATACCTCAGGACGTGGCTACGCTTCCTTTCTGACAGTGCAGGCTGCAGCTGGACGGTCGTGGTCAGACCAGGAGTGCCTGAGTGTGAATGAAACGATGTTGCCCTGTCATTAACAGCCCTGCCCTGTTAGTAGCCCTGTGTTAGCCCTGTCAGTAGCCTATCTTATGGTCGTTAATCTGGAGCAGTCCTCCGGGCTGAGAGGAGCAAACGCTGCACCCAGATATGAGCTCCAGGGCCCTGGGCTGCCAGCTCCCTCGATCAGCTCCCCCCCTGGCTACCCGTGTGCTGTTTTTCACGCTTCACCCTGATACACGCTCCTGGAGGGGGTGGCGTACGGTCGGATCAAGGTCTCCGCACGCGCACACACACACGCCTGCCTCCCTCAGTAGCTGAGCGACTGTTCTTGCCCATCACCTCCAACAGTAGGCTACTGTGTCAGCGACAATTTCTCTTTTACGTTATCTTCTCTACCTGGAGGCAGTCAGCCGCCCTGCCCAAGACCCGCCTTAAAGAGAAGACTGACCAATGCGAGATAAACACGGACGTGACGTAGTTCCCTCCATGGGTGATGGGAGACTGACAGATTGCAAAGTGTTTTGGAATCGCGTTTGCCATTGCCATTTGAATTTTGAGACACAAAGAGCGTGACAAAGTGCTATGCAATAACGGGGGCGCTATTTCTGCAAACCGGGCAAAACTTTTTGCCAAAAAATATTCAAAATGTTTTCAATATTTTTTTAAAAAACATTAAAAAAAAAAAATCAAATAAATTAAAAAAATAAAAAATAATTCAATTCTACATTGAATTTTGAACATTACATTGCAAAAGTAATTGACAATTAAAAGATGAAACTGAATATTGAAAATTGAAATGCAAAATGAATTGCCATTTGAATTTTGAGACTAAAGTACCATGGCAAAATGGAATGCAATTCAATCCATGTTTATTCAAATTTTTAACCAAAATAAATCAAATTGATTTGATGATTGCATTGTCACTTTGTATATTAAAATGCAGTTTGAAAGAAAGTATTGCAAATTGTAATATTAAATTGCATAATGAATTAGCAATTGCCTAATGTAATGTCTTTTAGAATTGCATATTGCAGAATGCATTCTCATTTGAATTATGGAACTCATATGCTTCCATAATGAGAGGTTGCTGTCAGGTGTTGATGAATGTCTTCTCTTTCTCACTCTCTCTCTCTCTCTCTCTCAGTCTCTCTCTCTGTCTCTTTCTGTCTCTTGTCTGTGGTGGCGCGGGGCTGTTCCACTCTTCTGTTCTCTCATTTATCTTCACTTGTTTCTGTCGGCCTGACAAGCTCCTGAGAATCAATTCTGCATCAGGCTGAGCTGGAGTTAATGCTGAGGACTACCGAGAACAAGACGCACAAACAGACCTCCCGGGGATGGCACAACACACACACACACACACACACAGCATAGTAATAATAAGTCACAAAGTATATACACAGATATGTACATAGACACATACTGTTTGTCCTTGTAGTACTATTGCTGACCTTAGTTGGGCAAAGGGGTACTCTGTGAAGTAGTTGCCCTTTCAACAGAATAGACAGATCGGGCAAAGTCAGAGTGTAAACTCTGGGTCATCAAGAATCTCCATAGTGCTCCTGTTCACTGGGCACTTGACTAGTATAATCATTCTATGTTGTTTTTTTTAGTATGTTTTAACTGTTACTTTTTTTTCTTTCAAACTATTATTACTTCTTAAGCACTTTTAAACAATTGCCCTTTTATGCTTTTATGTATTGTCTTGTGTGTTTTGTATTTAAACTAATCCTTGACTATTGCCCTTTATTGCTTTAATTAGCTATTCCTGTTTGCTTGTGTGTTTATGTAAAGCACACTGAATAACCCCTGTGTATGAAATGCGCTATAAATAAAGTTGACTTGACTTGACATAAGCTAGACCATAACTTAGCAGATGTGATGTTATTTATCTTTAACTTAACTTGAAAAGATAGAAACAGGAAGCAAGGTAATGAGCTCTTTGTCATTTCAAAGCAGGCTAAATTTCTATCCTCCATTTCCTCTTTTTTCTATGGAGCACGCCTATCATCTCAGCAGTGGGTGTTGTGTGTTATTGTAATCTCTGTCTGAAATTCCCTCTGTCAGAGTCTCTGCTCTGCAATCCTTTTCTCAGTTTCGCCTGAGCCTACTCTATTCTCCTTTATGTTCAGGGTGGGTCCCCCTCATCCATCATATCCCATGAGCCTTCACTCTTTGCCAGCCCTCGCTGCCCCCTTACATGGAGGACGGGGTGAACCTGAACCCCCGGGGTTCACACCTCTGGCCTGGGCCCCCCGAAAAGGCGCTGAGTCCCGTAAAAAACTCCCTCGCCCTGGCCTTGGCTTTAAACGCTAAAACACACAATAAAAATAAAAACACGCTCAGATCCAGCACAGCCTCGCCTCATGAAAGGAGGGCCTAGGGGCAGACAATGACGGAGTCTCTCCTCTCCTCTCCTCTCTTCTCGTGCGGCAGCCATGAATAGGACTGTATTGGGATGCACAGCGGAGGAAGGACGCAGGCCTTGTATTTTAACTGACGCTTTTGGGAAGATGTTAATGAAGACCAGTAAATACATCACTGTCAGCCACGCACCCCCCCCCCCCCTCCTCCTCAACCACAGGCGTGAGGAGGGATGGAGGGATGGATAGGACAGAACAGGAAAGGGCAGGGTAGAGAAATCATTTGGATTTTGATTTAAATTTAATTAAATTACAAATGAAAGTTCTCAAAATACCACATCTAACATGTTTTAGTTCATGTAGAAAAAACTAAAAGTCCTCCGCGCTCCTGAATTCACTCTGGTGCATCAACGGGAGAGGACAAACTGTGGTAGAGAAAAAAAAGGTTCACTGGAGCAACTCAGATGTGAAGATTTTAAATATTTATTTAAGGTGCCAACATTGTAGGACTAACGTTTCAACGTTTTGCTTACGTCTTCATCAGAGTCTGTTTTAGTTCATGTTTTTGACATCACATTCTTGTCTCGGAGCTGCGAAATACACCTTTGTATGCGTTCCCTGAAAGGACTGTGCCATCACTTTTGTGTCGTCATTTCAATATAATTCACTATTTACAGTGTATTTTCGCAGCAGCGAGGGCTGTTATGAATAAGACTCAGTTGAATTTCCATGATAACTGAAGCTGGCTTGTTCACACTGCTCTGTTGTGTGTGATTGAGGGTCAGGTGGAAACAGGAGCACATGCCTGTGAGCACTGTGTGTCAGATGGACACAGGGCACTCGCAGCGGGCTTCCTACAGCAGACAACCAGCGCCAATCACTAAACAGGCGTGACTAATCATGAGTGTGTGTGTGTGTGTGTGTGTGTGTGTGTGTGTGTGCAAGTGTGAGTAATGTTTGTGCGTGCATGTGTATCTGTATGCGTGTGTGAGTGTGTGTGTGTGTGTGATCTCTGTGTGAGTATATGATGTGGTTGATCGTTTCAGTTTGAAATCAAATGAATCAAGTGAATATTGCCAATCATTCGAATCTGGCCCTTAGAAGTGTGTGTGTGTGTGTGTGTGCATTTATGTGCGCATGTATGTAGGCCTATCTGGGATTCCTGACAAAAGACCTGCAGGGGTCACCCCTTCTTTTGCCTCTGTCACTCCCCCAAACCATCTGATCAGGCCGCTGCGCGCCGTCTCCCAGGCCAACCTTTCCCAAGGCATGCTGGGACGTTACAATGGCCGTCCGTCAGCCGATTGGTTCCGCCCTATTAACAGCTTGTAATCTTCTCATCTCTGTGGCCGTGGGCCCACACTGACGCTACGACTGCTAACAGGACAGACTGACAGAGCGGACACAAGCGAACGAGACCAATCATCAACCCCCACCCCCACCCCCACCCGACTCATTCTCTTTCTCTGCCTCTTTGACACATTCTGTCCATTTTGCATGAATCGCCTGGCCGGCATTGACTGTATTGTTTTCACTTTGCACCTGTCTTGCCACAGGGTGAGGCTGGGTGAATATAGCCGTTGGCATCTGTTAATTTCTCATTATTTTTCTGTTATGCACATCTTGAGCAGAGGCTGATCGGGCCTCTTTGGGTCTGGCTGGGCTGTTTGTTTGGTGCTGCTGTTGTCGGCCAGTCTTGCCTCAAGGTGTTTTGTGCCTCGCGAGCAGTTGGTTGGGGCAGTGTGCGCATTACTTGGGAGACATAAGAAATACGGACGGTCTGGTTATGAATATTGAAAATGGACGTTCCAACTCCTCGCCACCCAACTCTTCGCCGTGACCTTCCACATCAGAAGAAAGACTTTCTGTAAAGAGACACGTAAACAGACTGTGTTCTGTTTGTTTATTTATCTTGTGTTTTAGTGCTTGAAACGGTGCAGCTGAAACTCTCCCAGCTACATTGTACATGTCATTTAGAGGAAACAAAACAGACTCCTCATTAAAAAAAACACAGTGAGCCAGGGTGGCCAAAATATATTTAAACAGGTTTTTGTACTATTCTGTTGTGGACTGCTTGTGTCGGCCTTATGGCCTATGTCACCAGAAACCCTTTCACTTTTGACACTCCTTCCCTTAAATTACCAGTGCCTAAGACACAGAGGCACAATAAATAGCTTAGTATGAAATACAAATGTCTTGATTTAGATTAATAGTGTAATAGTAGTGAATTTAAAAAGCAATCCTTCAGTCTAGAAATACCCAGTAGT
>NC_084997.1:23652146-23657146 GCF_963854185.1 Sardina pilchardus
ACATCTGAAGGACACATTTGAAGGACACATCTGAAGGACACATTTGAAGGACACATCCGAAGGACAGGCAGCCTGCGTGTGACAAGAGAGGCCAGCATGAGTGTGGTGCCCGTCTCTGGCAGAAGAGAGCGAGAGCAGGCCTGCCCGCTGCAGCCCCTGCCTTTGTTGCCCAGGTCCATGAGGGCTCTGGGCGCGGGAGGAGGAGGAGTCGGTGGAGGAGGCCCTGGGCTGGGGCTGGGGCTCGGCATGCAGGGGCCCCGCGGGATGGGCAAAGCCCTGCGCGAGCTGAGCGCCGAGGAGCAGCAGGAGCTGCGGCGCAAGATCAACAGCCGCGAGCGGAAGCGCATGCAGGACCTCAACGTGGCCATGGACGCGCTCCGAGAGGTGATGGTGCCGTACTCGTCCTCGTCCTCGTCATCGCCGTCCTCGTCCTCGTCTTCGGTCCCCGGGCAGCAGCATCAGCAGCCGTACCTGGGCGGTTCCCCGGGTGCCCACGACGGGCCCCAGGCGGGCCGGCGGCTGTCCAAGATCTCCACGCTGGTGCTGGCGCGCAACTACATCCTGCTGCTGGCCTCCTCGCTGCAGGAGATGCGGCGGCTGCTGGGGGAGCTCAGCCTGGGGGCGGGTGGCGTCGGCGGCGGCGGCATCGGCGGAGGTATCGGAGGTGTCGGCATGGGCGTTCCGCGGGTGCTCCTCACGGCCGGCGGCTGGCCGCTCCTCGCCAGCGCCCCCGCCGGTCAGCTCCTGCTCGGCCCGGAGGCGCTGCTAGGTCCTGGCGCCGCTGCAGCCGTCGCCTCCAAGTGCCCCCTCTTGCCCCCGGCTCCCCTGCCCCAGGAGGAGGTGACGGTGTGGGGCTCGAGCGCCGGGGCAGTGGCCGGCTTGGCTGGTGGTCCTCTCTGCCCCTGTGGTGTGTGCAGGGTACCCAGGATGGTGCATGCCACGGCGGGGGCACGGTTTCCAAAGTGACCCCTGGACTCCGCCGTGACCCTGGTGCCTCTGCCACGTGCCAATCTGACGGGACACTTTGTTTGCCACCGGCTGAACTGAAGGTACATTGAACACCTGAGCTGCATCACATATGCCACATTGTCATAACTCTGCTATTTGACATGACACACCATATGAGTTGGTGCTAACTTAAATGTTTTGTCTTCTTTTTGTTGCCTCAATACATGTCTGACATATTATTATTATTCATATGAATTTGAATTGTTTGTTCTTGAACATTGAGCATTATTTTGAAAGTGCCTCTTAAATAAAAATAAATCTGTTTACTCATTTGAAGCTCATTTGTGTTTAAGCTCTATGGAGTAAGATGTCTTCATTTCTGTGTCTGTATACTACTGTACAAAATACTATTCCCTCCTTAGATTTTAAACCCAGGGACTTATGGTCATGACTGTATCACTCCATGGGTAAAACTGGCATTTAAACTTCACTTTTGTGTAGTAATAACAGAAAAGAAATGTGTGTGTGTGTTTGTGTGTGTGTGTGTGTGTGTGCATGTGTAAATGCGTTTGTGTTTTCTTATTGCTCTGTGTGTCAACGTGTCAGCAGGTTGTTTCACCCTCTTGTCTGCCCCCACTTTGTTGTTTGGTCCCCCCACGAGTGTGCAAGGCGTGGGGGATTGAAATAATTACTCACACACCCACCCCGGTGACCCAGAAGAGCTCGTAGAAAGAGAGAAGAGGAGGAAGAGAAAGAGAGAGTGTGTCGACCGGTGAAACTCCCCTATTCCCTTCTTTCCCCTTCGTCTTTCAACCCCCCCCTCCTCCTCCTCCTCCTCCCATCTCATCCCCTATTCAGCACCCAAACAAGGCAGAGATCAAACCGTGGCCCTGTAATTATGTCCCTTTGATTCCTCTCCTCCCCGCCTCTCCTCTCGTCTCCTCTCGTCTCCTTGTGAGCGCGGGCGGCACTCTTCAGCTCCACCGCGGGCCCGGGCTAAATAAGGACGGCTTGTATGGGCCACCTTGGAGGTGCTCATTACACCGGCCGCACAATACGCTCAAATGCCCAGAAAATGTGTTTCCCTCAATGGAGTTCGACACCTCTCCACCAAACACAGTCATGCACACTCTCACACACACACACACACACACACACACAAAAGTTACACACACTCACATACACAAGTTACGCACACACACACACACACACACACACACACTAGTTACACACACACAGACATACACAGACACACACACACACACACACACACACACACACACTTAGTTCAATTAAAGATCAGCTTCATCAGTATTACTGTACAGCTCACAAGTCGTATCATAACATTGCTACATCAACACATGTCACAAACTGTGTGTTAAGACTGTATTTGTCCCTTTAAGGTGCTTCACAGATACCTTCTCAAAGAGAGAGAGAGAGAGAGAGAGAGAGAGAGAGAAAGTGGCAGAAGAAAGGCTCTAAGTAACGATCTAAGTAAGGCAGGACAGAGGGCTTGTAAAAAGAGAAGAGGTGGCAATCCCACGCACAGATCTGGCGGCTGCATGAATGACAATACCAACCACACTAGTAATAATAATAACAGCGATAAAATACTCTAAATAATTGCCTGGCCTGAGCAAGGGATTAGACAGGCAGGGGGAGTGAATGGAGGCCGGGGCCATGAAAGGGAGAGAATCTGTTACCCATCGTGGGGTACAAAGGCAGAGGTAGGTGCTATTAAGTGAGATTAAGCCTAATAGGGTCTGATTTTCTTACAAGGAAAAGACGCAGGAGGGAAGCGACACAGCGGCGAAAGGAGGGAGAGAGACAGAGAAAAGAGGGGGAAGGAGGGAGAGAGAGAGAGAAAAGAGGGAGAAGGATGGGCCGAGAGACGGACGGAGGGAGCGAAAGATCAAAGTGAGACACTCCAGCGCAAAAAGCCCTCTGCGAGCATTTACATATAGCTGTTTCATACGTCCCAGCACATCTCAAAAGGATTACCTAGCTCATTTCACTTCTCCCACCCTCCCTGTGTCTTCCACCGTCTCTCTCTCTCTCCCTCCCTCTCTCCTTTCCTCTCTCTCTCTCTCCCTTCCTCTCTTGCTCGCTCTCTCTCTCTCTCTCTCTCTGGTGTCTGGCTCATCTTTTTATGACAGACTAGACTTGCGTTTTATGGCTGCTGCCCTCTCCACTCCTTCTGGACTTGCCCTGGACCGTGTATTGTCTCCCGGGTATCAATTCTTCCATCTTTCTCTCCCTTAGGTCCAGCGGCTGATCTGATTCCATTGTCTCTCTGGCCCCCATTCACTCGTGATTTGTTGGCTGTATTGTTGGCGGGTGTAGACTCCTGCCGTTCTATTGTGGCTACGCTTAAACACATTCTCCTTACAGTTCTCAGTGGACGTCGCCTGCTGGGGTTTCTCTGGATTTCTCTGCACGCTCACATGGGCCTAAAAGACCTTCTTATCAGAGAGTGTGTAATGTGTGTGTGTGTGTGTGTGTGTGTGTGTGTGTGTGTGTGTGTGTGTGTGTGTGTGTGTGTGTGTGTGTGTGAGAGTGTGTGAGTATGTGAGTATGTGAGTGTGTGTGTGCATTTATAGGAGTTTGCCTCTTGTGAGGGGTATGTTTGTGCATGGGACTGTCTCTAAGTGTCTAATTATGAGTGTGAGTGTGTTTGTGTGTGTGTGTGTGTGTGTGTGTGTACTGTAAGTGTAAGTGCAAGTATATTTGTATGTGCAAGTATGTGTTTGTGTGTGTGTGTGTGTGTGTGCAGGTGAGTGTGTTTGTTTGTATGAGTGTGTGAGTGTGTTTGTATGTGAATATGTGTGTGTGTGTGTGTGTGTGTGTGTGTGCAGACGAGTGTGTTTGTATGTGTGAGTGTTTATGTGTGTGTTTGTATGTGTGTGTCTGTGTGCGTGTGTGTAGGCGAGTGTGTTTGTGTGTGTGTGTGTGTGTGTGTGTGTGTGTGTGTATAGGCGAGTGTGTTTGTGTGTGTAGGCGAGTGTGTGTGTGTGTGTGTGTGTGTGTGTGGTGTTGGCACTACAGCAGGCCCTTTTTAACCAGCGGAGTGGAGTGGGGTGTTAAAACTGCGTGAAGACGGATTGGGGCCCATCCATCCTTCCCCCGGAGAGAATGGAGGAGTGTGAGAAGAGTTCCACTCCTCCTTTCAGTGCTCTGCACATGTCTGCAGATTTATCTCTCCCTTCTCGGGGCTCTTTATTCCCTCGCTCCGGGAAAAACCAACCTTGCGGTGAGTTATTAAGGGTGTGTTAAGGCACCCGATATATCACGAGCGCAACCTCGTCCCTACTTATTCCCTCTCTATCTCTCTCTCTCTCTCTCTCTCTCTCCCCATCTCACACACTCACACACACACACATTATGTTAGAACGGCAGCCTCGTCCGTTCTCATTGCCTCTCTCTCTCTCTCTCTCTCACACACACACACACACACACATTCACACACACACACACACATTATGTTATAAAAGCACATTCTCTAAAATCTCACTTTCATGTGTCTCTCGACACTTCTTGATACTGTCCTCCTCTTGTAATCTCAAGGCTTCTAGATGATTCCAGGGCTCGCAAATCACACTAACAGTACGCTGGTTATAAACCAGCAGTGACAGATCACTGAGCTCTAGGAGACCAGACCCCTCAACTATTCAAAACTTTGGCCAACAACTTCTCCAGCTCTCCTCTCTCTTTCCTCTCTCCTCTCCTTTCATTTCTGCTCCTCTCTTTTCCTCTCCTCTCCTCTCCACCTCAGCTCTTCACTTAACTTAACTTGTGCCCTCTCCTCTTCTCACCATTCCTCCAGTCCTTGTTCACTGGGCTCAACGTGGGGAGTCCTATTAGTAGGAAATGTTGAGCCATAAATTTTGCGGAGTGAATGAGAGATCGCGCGAGATAGCTCTGAGAGTAGGCGGGAGGAGGGGGGGTACACTGGCCGCCGGTGCCGCCCCCCTTATTTATCTCCTTAAACATTCGGCCTCCTGTATGTCCCCTCGCCGCCACACACACACACACACACACACACACACACACAC
>NC_084997.1:23664646-23749646 GCF_963854185.1 Sardina pilchardus
AGAGAGAGAGCGAGAGAGAGAGAGAGAGAGAGAGAGAGAGAGAGAGAGAGAGAGAGAGAGGAGATGGCCTACTCATATCCCCTGTGGACATTCCTGCTATAGGGAAAACATTTTGGAGTCAGCGGTAGTCGCCGCTGCTGTGGGAAAGCCTCGTTGTGGTCTCTGGTCTTGGAATAATCAGCCAGGTGATTACAGTATAAGGTTTCTACAGAGTAATGACTTCAGGGACACTGTTTTAGCCGATCTACGGTGCCAAGCCCTTGGGTCTGTCCACACTCAATATAAACCTTTGCCAACATGTCACCAAGGTATTCATTTAAACTCTTGCTTACTGCATTTAGGGTATTATCGCCTGTGCCCCTGTTTTTTTTTTTTTTAGAGTATAGGAGAGTGACATATTTACATATTGGTCATCAAATGTGACTGACAGATGGCTGAACCGAAGCTCAGGATCTCCGGGGACAACAGAACTCTGACCAGTGTCAGGGGAACGCTAGTTTCTTATTCTGTGGTCTGTGTGCTTTGTGGTCTTCTTGTTTGTAATGTGAAATGGTCATTCTGGTTTCAGAGGATGTCATATGAATACCCATACTTCCATTCGGCTGTTGATAAACGTTCTTATCGATAGCCGCCCGGCCACCCGGCCGCCCCCCCCACCTCTTGCTGTGTTTGCTCTGTTGTTGCACATTGAGTCTGTTTCCTTTGCTCGTTTGTTCTCCGTCTCTCTCCAGGTGGGGATAAAAAAAACACGCCGTCGGTGTGTCTAATTTTCCCTGCGGGAGACTCGGGAGTCAGGTGATCCGTGACATTACCCCGCGAGACCCCCAAGTGGATGTTGACGGGGAGGTTCAGTCTTTTGCACTCGATTACTGCCATTAACCTGAGCTAATGAGCACGCCATTTAGAGCAGGAGGTAACCTAGAAGAAGGACAACGTGTGTGTGTGTGTTTGTGTGTGTGTCCATTTTCCCCCTCTGAAGTGGTTAATTTAGCAGAAGAACAAGACGTGTGTGTTGGCGTGCGTGTGTGTGTATTTTCCCCCCCGAAGTGGTTAATTTAGGAGAAGAACATCTGATTGTGAGTCTGGCTGACATGTATTGGCTATTAGTGGCCAGAGGACCCAAACAGCAGGGCAGCAGAGGAGACTCCTCTGTTTCTGGGCCAGCGAGACAGTGGGGCACAATAGTACAGGCATCGGTGCATGCACACCAGTTCACAGGGTCACTGGGTTCATAGACTATATGGAAAACATTGGATGCGCGTGTGTGTGTGTGTGTGTGTGTGCTTGTGTGTATGTGTGTGTGCATGTCTGGGTGACATCAAATATGTCATGCAGCTTTCATACACCTGCAACATGGTGGTACAGTTTAAACATGTTTATCCGCATTCCTCATCCAACCAACCAACCAAACACACACACACACACACACACACACACACATACGCAAATCTTGGAGGATCTGACCTCATACGTTGGCATTACACAATCCAGCACTGCTGACAGTCATGCCCGTCGTCCTCGGCAACAGCTGCTGGGAGGCGATGATGTCGTCGGACACAATACGGCATGTGAGCGGCAACAATGACGGGCTTGTGCGAGCAGAATGCCATCATACCTCGCTTTGCTCTGCATTGCTGTCGTTGTTGTTGTTGTTATTGTTATTGTTATTGTTGTTTGGAAGGTTTGGCGTAAGACTCATAAAAACACTGAGGGTCTTAACCCAGGGCTTGGTGCAGACAAAAGGAAAGGGCTTGTGTATGCGGCGGTGACAAGCACGCAACAATGCACCGCGCGGGGGGAAGTGGGTCATGGGAAGAAGACCTGATTTAGAGGAGAGGTGCATCATGGGAAGGACACCCGCTTTTTGGGGACGCAGTCCTTAGGCGTGGGACCAGGGAGGAAATCTGCATATAATAGTGTGCCTCTAAAGTATAAGCGCTTAGAAAATGTGTCATCTTGCCTCTCTCAGGACCATGATGCCACAACGTTCACTTCCTCCCCTGTTTACTTCTTAAGGACATTAATGTATTTTCACACCACATCTAGCTCTCTGTGTGTGCTCAGACCAGCTTTCATCGTTCCTAAGTCATAAATAGTCATAAATATTAAAGTCTGTTTTGGCAGGAAGACGTGGATGCAACAGATTAGGTTTGTGAACAGTGCTTAAGTGGCCTGCATTGTATTAGCATTTAGCAAATGAGTAAACAGAGCTGAGTTAAAACTGGAGCCAACTAAGAAAAGTAAACACTCATTAAAATGAATGCTGATTACAGATTTGAAATGCTGCAGGATTCCAGGAATTAAAATGAAGATAAAATGTCTGGCAACTTGAAGAAATCTATTTTTACAAGGCATTTGCAATATTATAGATGTTATAATATAGTTACTGTATACTTTCAGATATATATATATATATATATATATATATTATTCCATAACATTATTAAATCATTCTTTTAGCTCTCGTACTACATGATCAAACCACTCTATTAACTACAGAATAAATGTTTTAATTCATTGTTTAAAGAAATTGAAGGGTACCGGTTTAATTAATATTTCAGTATATATTCAACTAATTAAAGTTGTAGTTGGCAATCTATTGAATATGATAAGTATAGAGGTGTATTTGTTTGCTAGTGCTGCCTTTTAATCTAAATAAATCTCCATCCCCTAGGACTTGCCAAATGCTCATCGATCTATCTCTTGTTATTTGCTTGGATTTCCACCCTTTATTTTTCCATGGCTTTCTGTTCAAATCTACGCTCTCTCTGGTTCCCTTTCACCTGTGTCAGGTGGGTCTCAGCCCCCCTCTTCCTCCCTCATGAGTCATACACAGTAACAGTGTGTGCCCCCCGCCGATGGTCCCCGTGGGGCCTAGGGCCGCCTCATTAGTGGGTATTTTCTCCATGTTTGTTAATTGTGTCCTGGTTTCCTCAACACCTGCCCCTAACCCCCCCCCTCCCCCACTCCTCCCCTCTGCCGTTCACTCTCCCATTCTACCCGACTCTTCACCTCTTCTCATCCTCACTTTTGCACACATCCTCCGGTCTCTTAACCCACTCTCTCTCCTATACTGCATTTCCCATCAAAACCCTATAACATCTCCATATCCTCTCCCTCTCGTCTCGTTTAGTCTTGTCTCCTCTCCTTTCCTCTCCTCCCTCCCTTCGTCCCTCGCTTCTCTCGTCCGTGACGCTCATCTGTGCTCCCTAACCGGCTCTAATTGTCATCATAAGGTCGCGCTCGCTGTCACAACTGGAGAACAGACTGCAGACCGACAACACACAGCCGGCTCCCGTCAGCCCCAGAGGGGCCCAGGAGCCCCAGAGCCAGGGGGGACCCCAGAGCATACACACTGGGATAGTGTAACTAACTAACAAGGGTGGACTGGGACAGGGAGAGAGAGAGAGAGAGAGAGGGAGAGAGAGAGAGAGAGAGAGAGAGAGGAAGACAGAGGGGAGAGAGATAGAGATATACAGAGAGAGAGAGAAAGGGAGAAAGAAAGGGAGAAAGAGAGAGAGAGAGAGAGAGGAAGAGGAAGACAGAGAGAGAGGGGAAGAGATACAGAGACAGAAAGAGAGAGAGAAAGAGCAGAGGGAGAGAGAGATAGAAAAAAGGATGGAATCTGTAGTTAACAAAGCCACATTGGAAATGCTATGCTTAATGAAAACTCAGAACAGTCTAGCTGCCTAACCAGGTGTATGATTGAGAGGTACAGTATGCTATTGTGTGCTGTGAGTGTGCATGTTTGTCCCTCATTTCAAAAGATCACATTTACCAGGGCAAAACAACAGCACCTACACATTCTGTGTGGAGGGATATGAATGTATGGGAAGCTATTGTTTCATTAGTGACTAATGAAACAATAATTAGACACACAAGTTCTGCGCATATCAAAATGTTGGGTCGTACAGTATATCTGTATATCTTTAACACATATACATTTGGAACTCCTCCATGTGTTTTCGACAAACAGATCTGAATGAAGCGATGAACATGCTGGTAGGATTCACTCAGTGGCGTCGTTAGGTATGGGCATTCGGGCTAGCTCTGGACGTTTTCATTATTATCCCCGGATCTCTTGCAACACTTGTTTCCTCCTAAAGAGCAAATAATTATAGAATATAGAACTAAGAAATCTATTTACAGTGCATTACAGCCTTGATGGTGAGATCAGAAGGAGAGAGAGAGAGAGAGAGAGAGAGAGAGAGAGACCCAGACCCAGACCCAGACCCAGTCATGTCATTGTTTGCATTTCCTATTTGCTGCAAGAAAGTTATGAGGAAATCATAATAGATATTTTTGAGATATGTCATGTGCATGCTAGAGGCATTTCTTAGTGAAAGTTGGTAACAGGAGTTTTTATCATAATTAAGAAAGTCCTATGCTGAATCTGTTCCCAAGCTGAAATTTGAGTTTTTGACCATTATCATTATTATATTTATTATTATGCCTATATGGTAATTACTTGAAAAGACATAATCACTGCAAAACACTGCTTGTCTAATAAAATCTAACCAGGTGTTTTAATTTTATATCAAGATAAAAAAAAAAACGTAAGTATAAAGACACTTACCTAGTGCTTTCTTTTGAAATCATTTGACTTAATTTAAGAAAAGTTTGTCTTATTCTAAGTCAATTCTTCCTGAAAACAAGCAAAATTATCTGCCAGTGCAGTAAGTAAATTTGTCGTAAACGATCAAATTTATCTGCCAGTGCAGTAAGTAAATTTGTCTTGATAAGACTCCTTAAAATAAGTCAAAGTCTACTTAAATTAAATGAAATTATCTTTTGAGAGAGCGCTAGATAAGTATTTCCATACTTAAAACAGAACAAAATAGATTTTTCATCTTAATATAAGATAATTACACTAGATTAGATTTAATTTTTTGCAGAAACTTTATAACTGAGCAGGTGTATGTATTTGGTGAATGAGGCCCATGTTTTGAGGGTTAAGAAAGATGTGTCTAGTGTTGAAATATGAAGTTTAAAATGATCAGTTTATAATCCTAAATTGTACACACCAATCCATCTGGTCTGAATTGTATCGCATTAGAAGTTCCATCATTATGCATCAACAGAATCTGTTCTGTGCACATTGTAACTCTGCAGACAAATGTGTCTGAAGATTTGATTGCTTCCTTTGGGCATTGATTGCTGTGAGTACATCAATGGCCAAATTCTTCAGCAATTCATGTTGCTTTTCAAACACCTACATTTTGTTTCGCTTCAGCACTGAGACTGGCACGGATTAGCTCAAAATAAGGTTGGTGTGAGTCACAGTCGAGCTGCTTGTGGGTTTGGCAAGCTTAACTTTATAACATTGTCATAACGTCCACTAAACATAAGTCATATCTTAAGTCATACCATCAAGACCTGCTTAGCACCCTCATCGGACCCCTTCCAATTCACCTGCCATCAGAACATGAGCACGGAGGAGGCCATCTCCATCCATGGCACTTCACTCCGCCCTGTCCCACCTTTATAAATGCAACACACTACCAGTTAAAAGTTTGGGGTCACTTAGAAATTTCCATTCTGCTCCATTACAGATAGAATGGCATAATACGAATAAAAAACAATGCAACTGATCTAATGAAATAACACTGTTTGTGGGATTTTCGGACACTCTCTTTTCAAACATCTAGATTGTAGATTATTTTTTCCATACTACCCATGCAATATGTAGCCCAAAAGCTTCACTTTGATTTGAATAATCCCAAAGTAAAACTGTTCCACCCAGTAAAAGGCAAAATAGCTTGAGAGGTAGCTTGATAAGGATCCTTTCACGCATGGGTATAAACCTTTCCAACTACATAAACAAACGTGCGCCCCCAAGGAATTTCTAGAGACACAGAAAACAGGGGTAATGGTAACTCAGGGATAAGCAAAAATGAAAAAAAAAAGTTGACATTTTGTAGAGCACTACGCTAAAGACTGATACATTTTAATTACAACTCATCTGTATTGATTTTGAATGTTTAAACAAGAGACGCTGTTAGAACAGATTGAAGATTGAAGATTGAGTCTATGAGGGAGAAGATGGGTTTGCAAGTTTAACCAAAGTCATTGAGGGGTTGTGAAACGAGAGGAAAGGAAAACAATGACCAAAGAGGTGTAGGTTTCATTTAGAGATGGATGAATAAATAGCCAAACGCAGGCTAAACAGCTCCACGTGCATCTGCCTGTTTTGTGTCTGTGGGTACATCTGTGTGAACCGTGTCCTTAAGTGTGCACACATACATGCAGTGTGCGTGCACGTGTGTGTGTGTGTGTGTGTGTGTGTGTGTGTGTGTGTGTGTGTGTGTGTGTGTGTGTGTGTGTGTGTGTTAAGTGCGCGGAGGGCACCGGCTTCTCGGGGCATGTGGCGGCCCCAGCGTGAGGCCGGGCTGGGCCCGCGCTCGGACAGCTGGAGGGCCAATCTGTCATGGCGTTTTGGGGGCAGGCGGGCGGGCAGGCAGGCGGGCGCGCGGGCGGCAGAGGGATCCGGGGCGAGAGGCACGGCGGCTCGACCGCGGCGGCGGCGGCGGAGGCGGTGGCGAAGGAGGAGGAGCCCGCCGTTAGCCCTCGGCCCCGTCTGCCCCGCAGCCTGGGACCAGGCGCTTGGCAGGCCGCAGCCGGAGGCTGACAGCTCGACACAGCCTGCGCCACATGGGGCCCCTGTGTTGAGAGAGGAGGGGGGGCGGGCGGGGAGGGGGCAGGGAGGGGAGGGGCAGGAGGTCTGGAGGTGGCGGTTACAGTAGTGAACCGACTGACAGCCAGCCAGTTACCAGCTCACGAGCAGCCAGGCAGACTGCCAACAAATACATGGGAGAGACAGAGTGGGGGTGTACAGAGAGGGGGGTGGAGGGCTGCGGGGGGGTATACAGAGAGGGGGGTGGAGGGGGTAATGAGAGAGATGGAGGGAAACACAAGAACACAAGCCAAGTGTTAAAAAGTCACTAAATGCCACTTTGATGTGTCTGGCTGGAAACTAGTCATGATAAATGCCACATCCCCCCTCTCTTCAGAGCAGGTTTGTGTGCCATGGCCATGTTCGGCTTCTGACAGAAGGGGCTAAAGGGTTCTTATCATTCATGAAACTGAGAAGTTACGAGATCTTTACTGCAGAGTGGAGAGACCAAAGGACACGAGGTCTAAGAAGGATGCATTTTGAACGATCGCGAATGTGTTTTTATGAAGCTCATATTAATTGTGAAGGTTAGAGAAAAATAATGTTTTCTCTTCAAAGAGTTCATTAGCGAAAAACAGATAATTCCAATTTATGTACATATATTAAAAAAAATGTTTTGATTTTCATAGTAAAAAAAACAGATGACTTTTGTTCATTAAGTAAAAATAAATCCAATCAAAACAACCAAACTTTAGTTCATATTACCTTAGATGCACAATAGAAAATATTTCTGACAATTAACTCAAATGGAGGATATCTGTTTCCAGATCAACTTGCCTTTAGTTAATGCCATAAAGTTAGAGCCAAACATGATATGGAGACGGATTGTGTCCAATCCTCGTGAAAAGGTGGCGTGCTCTGACTGATCTCTCTGGGTAAGCAGCGGAGTCGTGACCTCACAAACCCTCAAAACTCTCTTGCTGTGTGTCCTTGTCACAACCTTGTCTCTACGGCAACCGCATGCGGCCTGGGATGCTGATGTAAATGAGTAGCCATTCCTTGAAATTTCTCATGGAGTGAGCTTATGTCTGTGTGTGTGTGTGTGTGTGTGTGTGTGTGTGTGTGTGTGTGTGTGTGTGTGTGTGTGTGTGTGTCCTACACCTCGACCATACACCCCACAGATGTCCTAATGCTGGCCGGCTAAATGCTTGTTAAAAAGTGTGAATGACTCATTTCCCAGTCTGGAGGTGTACTGTAACAGCTCACCAGAAAAGACCCCTTCCGTTCAACCCTTGAACTGGCTGCCAATGCGTGCATCTTAATGTGTTGATGGACCTTCATATATGTCTCAGTCTAAGCTGGCACAATCTTCTCAAGTTTGTGTTGTTGCTTTGCCTGTCCCCTTCTCTCTGACAAGATGCGACAGTAAACTGACAAGTGCTGGGGTGCTGCCAGGGCGTGTGATTTTTTTGGGGGCTGGCACCAACGTGCCTTTGGAGCGAGCTGGCACCATCTGTCTGTGGGCACAGGGGAGGAGAGGGCACGGGACGGGGTGAAGAGGCACCCTCGGCATCGCTGTCCCATCCAGCGCCTCGCTGGCCCCCCTGCCGGGTCACAAACCCAGCGCACAGCCTACAAGCAGATGTCCCTCAGACCCGCCGCCTCTTAATTAAACGGCCAACAGATACGGAGACACTGACAGGGACCAGAGAAAGCCCACTCTCTCTCTCTCTCTCACACACACACACACACACACACACACACACACACACACACACACACACACACACACACACACACACACACACACACACACACACACACACACACACACACACCTGCGCTTTGTTGGTTGCTGACGCACATATGCAAGCACACACGGAAGCAGATTGAGTGTGTGTGTGTGTGTGTGTGTGTGTGTGTGTGTGTGTGTGTGAGAGAGAGAGAGATAGAGAGATCTTCGATGGAAATCCTCTGAACTCCTTCTCAGATGTTCTCAGAAGGAGAGTAAGGGAAAAAGGAAGGGAAAAAGGCTACGTCAAAAATATATGTAGAGAATTACTTCTGCACAACCTCTAGAATTTTTTTTATCCCAAAACGTGTGCCACTAGAAAGCCAGTAACTTAAGTCTTTTCTTATCAATTTTGCCTTGTAGCTCAAACCAGGGGACCATGGGTACGGGAGATGGATGGTCTTACTACTGTACATGGCTATGGTTCCACAGTGACTGCAGATTGTTGTTTACATAGTCATTATGCGAGGGTTTTCCTTTTTCATCTTAAATAATTGTGGAGTCTTATTGTTCTTTTTTTGTTGACAAAAAAACATGGCCTATGCTGCATCCACACTAATGTCCTACACGACTACCATTTCACGGTTGGGAGTCATTATGTCATGAGTCTCCACGCCTCATTATCCCCCAGCAAAGGTTACGCAAAACACAGACCAGGGGCCTGTACTACAAAGGGAGCTCAACCTACCCAGATGTAACCCAGGGTTACTTTGCTAAACCGGGGTTGACAAAACCTGATTATCTTCATTGGTGTTAATCGGTACTACGACGCTGAGTAAGAAGTTGATTTGTTGAACTGGAGTTAACCTCATCGGAGTTGGTGCGCGTTCACATAAAATGGGCGGGTTGCAGCGCAAATCATCACTTTTAATGATGACGCGATCACGTTATTTTACGGATAAGCAATGCGCAATGATTATAAAAAGTTGCGAGGAATTAAAACCCACTTTACGATACATCAAATACGTCGGCAGCAAACAAAGCACGTATTTAGTTGAAAATTAGATCATTAAGCCTTCTAAAGGCCAAAGGAAGGCCAAAAGTAATATGTGTTACGGAGGATTAATAGCTTGCGGAATGTCTGAAATGTGTTGGAATAAATACATTTTGAGTTCATAAGAGTCCTACAGATGCAAAACAATTCATGCCATGTATATTAATAACTATTAATAAAGGATAATTGAATGTTTAGCCCCATTGACTGATTTAGTGTATGCCTATCCTGTGAACATTTCAGATGCAACGGCAGTGCCGCTGGCAACAGGTGAAAATGAAACTCAAAAACATTCAGAAGGTTTATAGGCCTAGTTATAGCTTGCATTAACATTTCTTAATTATGAAAATATGTTATATTGCCAATGCTTATAGCCTCCACTTTGCCTCGATCAGCTGACAAATGCAACGAATTCCCTCAGCTGAGAATGTATATAGGCTATTTTCATAGAGAATATTATATGGAGAAAGATTCTGGCGGTCTTTAAAAACCCTCGCCTTGCGAAGAGAGGCGCTTACAATTTGCGCTCCAATAATGTATCTTCCAAGTAGCCTACGTCGACATTGTGGGGTGTGGTTAACCGCAAACCTCGGGTTGACCAAGATCATAACCTGCTCGGAGCAGGTTTGAGATGCAGCGTAAATTGCCATGGCAGCATACTTCGGTTAAAACCTACCCATCTTTCGTAGTACGGGTTAACCGGGAAGTTACACCACACGTGATCAACATACTCTCGAAGTTACCCAGCTAAGCCAGTAACCCCGCTTCGTAGTACAGGCCCCTGGCCTTCATTAAGGAGTGGGTGAAGAACAACTGTTAGAACCACGAACAAGCGACAGTTAACGCTGGATTTGTTGGAAGCCGTATCTAATCTCATTTGGAAAACAGTAGCTAGTCTGATTTAATCTATACTAGATTAGATTAGACGCAGTTTGCGTCTCAAATTTAAGTGTCACAGAAATTAAAACAGCATCCTTTGCCCTCTTGTATTTTTCATTTAGAATGCAGAAAACTTGACAGATAATAGTTATAGGTCATTATAATCTCAGTGTCTGCTTGAGGCATTTATGTATCAATTAACATAATATAATCTGCTTTAAACAGGTTTTCTTGTGTAGGTGGCAAGATATTCATTAACCTTATATACAGCACTGCATATTCAACATTGCACTATGACAATATCTGAAATACCCTGAAGAAAACCACAGGTGCAGGGTAAACTAATTGTTTAAAGCACAATAGAGTGTAGCCTAGACCAGTGTATCTGTGAACTGGTGGGTCGGAACCCAAATGTTGTGAAACCATTCTGGGTGGGTCGCGGAGCTTGTGCATTAAAAAAAAAAAAAAAAAACATTTAAAATGCTACCTTACCAGATCTAATATTCAACTTTTATTTTAATAAGACTTTATGGACATAGACAATGTTTATGTGACAGGTTGTGTTAGACATCATGCAAGTAGGCTATGGCCCTGAATATTTGAAGTAAGCTATGGATTAATTTATTGAGACAAAAAGGGACAGAACCCCCACGGTGTGTGTTCACTGAATTGCTGGCACATGAGAGAAAATATCACATAGAAACCCTTGTCAAAGACTAACCTGTCGAGTAATTTGAAAGGTGATGCCAAACATCAGCATGCTCCAAACAAGTAGGCCTACAGGCACTTTGCGTATCTTATCATGAAGCTCACTGTATCCACTGGCTTGATCGATAAAAAAAAAAATATGGGTCACAATTTAATGGACATGGGAAATTGTGGGTTACAAAGCAAAACCAGTTAAGAAACACTGGCCTAGACCACTAGCATTTGATTTGAAAGTGACTTTTAAAACTTCTTTCTTAAAATTACTTAACACCAAAGGGAAAGTAGACTGGTCAACTGAGTCCAACAAAGTCCATTACTGCCCCCTATTGGCAATAAAATACACTGCCACTAGTGATCCATCTCACTATGGAAATACTGACAAATGAGAAACATGCTGCATCCTCACTGTACTAATTCTTAACATTGTTCAGCTTCTAGGGCCAAAAAACATGGGTTTTGTTGTAATAATACAGCTTGTGAAATATGATTCACCACAGCTAGAGAAATGGAGTTGTAACAGCACATTCAGAAACAAAGGGCATCACCAGAATTAAATGAGTTTTTAATGAATGTCAAGGGGATATCCTTGCCACAACAAACCATAAAGTGATGATAAAATCCTGTTTGCAATAAAGTGTTTCTCAAGCATCTACAGCCAAGGTATTATACTGCCATGATTTAACTAGATTCACTAGTTGTATAAATTTGACCCTCGTCAAGGAGGAACTGGCATGAAAATATTTTGGCCTAAGATACCAAATATGTCGCAGGTGGAAGACACCAGTTGCTCAGCGTTGACATCACTTCCCACTGAGCTTCAGGACGTCCTTCACCATGGCTCCAATTCCATCAAAGATCAGGTGCAGCTTCGTCTCGCACATGTAGGCTGGTGAGGTCACCACTTTGTTTTTCCGGTCAACATGCGCCTCGTGAGGCAGTAAGGTTAAGGCCGAATACAACCGTATCAACATCAAGTGATGTCCAACACACGTGCATCCACAAAATCATGTACAAATAATGGCTGTTAAAATAGCGGATTCATTTTGATTGATTAATTTGAGAAAAAATACTGTAACTGATTAAAAAACAACAACACAGATTAATTGATTCCGTATGACCTTTGATCCAGAGTCTAGTCAGTAACCATTAGATTGTAAAATGAAGGAGAGAGAGAGAGAAAAAAAAGAATGTGCTGCCTAGATCATTGATTGGAACATATACTTAAAAAAAAAACAGCCTGATGGTGTTGATCAAAATAAAGTGTTGATTATAATAAAGTCCTCTGCAATGTCTGCAGCAAGGAATTTGCATATCACCGGAGTTTGTCCACTGGAGGTCGTCTAAGGTACCACATCAATGCAAAGGAATACTGTTGACATTGAGGGGAGTGTTAATTTATTTCCGTTGTGTCCAATAGGTTATAACTGTGGCCTGAAATGCCTTGTATGTGAAAAAAACTTCTTCCCGAAGCACTTTTTAATTTATTTCCTCAGCATATTAGGTCATATTTTATATTATATATTGTATTGCCATTATTTGAACAGTGAAAATAACAATAAACAAGTTTTTTTTAACTCGTCACTAATGCTGATTATTCAATGATTAATTTGTATTTAAATATTTACAATACTTTCACAGCAAATAATTATGTATTATATGTGATTGAATGCCTATTGTGAATGTGATTGAATGCCATGATTAAATGCCTATTGTCCCAACTAGATTATGTAATGATCTTCAATTGTGTTCAAGGTGCTCTGTGGGGTTATATAGATGATTAATATGATTCATATTTTGAAACATCCAGAGCCTATGTTGACGTTTCAGTCAATTCACACACACACACACACACACACACACTGAGTTTACACCCTTACACACACACACACACACACACACACACACACACACACACACACACACACACACACACACACACACACACACACACACACACACACACACACACACACACACACACACACACACACACACACACACACACACAGGAAAGCTTAGATCTCCGCAGTGCACATTCAAGGAATTCTATTGCAAGCAATATGAGAATTTCAAATGCCTCTCACACCAAAAGTAAGAGACAAGACGTAACCCTCACAAAGCTCTATGCCCAACAGAAACAATATATTTAATTAGTCTGCCTTTGTAATTTGTTGCTTCTGCACAATAAGTGTTTGGATTTTAGCATTTTGGGCAGTACAGAATCAGATTATGACAATTATGTATTGACATACTCTGCTGAGAATGGCCAGTCCATCTCTAAAATATATGTCCATACGATATGGGAAGCCACCACCGCATATCATCTACCCACTCCATAGAGGTAAATAGCCTTGAGTGGCGAAGTGCAAGAAAACATCTGACGTGTACATACCATCTCTTGATGGAAGATTGAGCATAAGGCGAAAGAAAATACATTTCTAAAATGGCCATGGTAGAATAAGTCAGAGCTTTTTCTGTGTATTTCTACATTCTGTATGTATATTTTTGTACAGATGATATGTGGTGGTGGCTGACTCGCAAATCCTATCTTATCTTTTTAGTAACCATGGCAACTATGTTTAGAAAGTCATTAAAACATTTTCTCCTAACTTCAGATAGGAAAGGTGCATTACGGGAATGTCTTAGTCACCAAAATCTTAATAAACATTCTTAATTCTAGGATGACCTATAACATATGATGCCAGTCATCTTGATAGAACTCTGCTATCTCAATGTATCGCAATGGATGTAGCCTACTGCTCAATGAGGAGTTTGGGCACAAAGTGGGCAAATATGTACGTGTTACCTGTTTTACGCGTGGAATGAGGTGAATTACTCAAGGCACATAAAGCTCTTGGAAGGATATGGTGACATCCTTGACGCAGTGCTTGGCACCCAGGGCTTTGATGGCTTGAGCAGTGCCCGCATAGGGCCACTTCCCTCCCTCCTCTTCCTCGTGACCCACGGTCACCTCCACTCCGGGGAGAACCTTGGCTGCCAACACAGGGGAGATGCAGCACAACCTGGCAACCACAGAGGCAGGACTCACCATCAACTCAATGGCAAAAGAAGGACGAAAGAAGAAAGATAAGAAAATATACTACTCAAAGTACAATTTCCATACAATGTACTTGGATGATAAATTCAAGTGAGCACTACGTGTGTCTGAACTGGAAAAGCAACCAACGGAGTAAACCCGTTCACCCGTACGCTCACCCAATAGGTTTTCCAGCTTTGTGGAAGTCTTTCAAAACACGCTCCACTTCACCGTTCACTTTGCAGTCTGTCCCATCCACAGCAAACGTGGACCTGCCAATCAAGTTAAAAGTGCTTTGAAGAGAAACAACGCAGGTTTGGCGATTTCTTCACTGCTTTCTCATTTTATGCTCGCAGGTTTCTCCGCAGAGCTTCCCTTTCAGCTTAAGAGTGTATATTTAACAACACTCCTCAAACAGTCAGTCAGCCTTTTCATAAGCATGATCACTAGGCTGCAAGACTTTCGGTTTGTCAGTGCACCGGCCCGCTAGTCTAAAGTTGCAAGGGTGGTTTTTCCGCTCACAGACGCTAGGTGGAAGCGAAACAGCCACCATTCAACTAAAAAAAAAAAGACATTCAGTATAACCATTCAAATGACTCCAAAGCTGTTCAGTTAAGGTAAATTAAGCTAAAAAAAACCCTGCATAGTTCCCCTTTAACTCAGATACAAAGGAGGGGAATAAGGAAAAAACTTGAAATAAAGATATTACACGGCCAATTTCAGCAATTTCATATTCAGGTAGCATTGAGAAGGAAACAGTACAAGGTACTCTACGGTCACTACAGTACTTACAAATTCTTGGCTGCCCCGAAGCCTCCCGGGAAAATGACAGCGTCATGGTTACTGGCACTCAGTTTGGCTACGTCGACTATATTACCACGGGCAATGCGCGCCGACTCTGACAGCACATTCCTTATTCACCAAAACACACAACAGTGTAAGAGAAGTCACACACTCCATGTTAAATGGCAGGCTTGCCTGACATAGCAATGTTCTTGATTAAGCCTACTAGTCCAAGTCAAACGGCTACTGTTCATAAGAGGAGCAAACAGCCCACCTGAATTATCTGCCAATCAGAGTGCAATTCATGGGTTTCATCAGGTCCCTTTCCACAGGTGCATTTATCAAGCACCATGCAGTCTGCATTAATAATCTAGGTGCTTGATTGTATACTCCTGTGGAAAATGCCCAGATGAAACCCATGGATACCTACTCCTACCTGGACTGGTTCTCCATGGGCTGGCCTTTGCCATGGTCAATGACGTGCATCTGCGGCACATCTGGCGCATACATCTGCACCTCAGCCCCTCCTCTGCTCAGGTGCACCAGGATTCTGCACATCACACAAACACAAATATGAAGCAGCTCAATATAGCTTCCACAGACATGATGGACATCACTATAGCTCTGCCAGACTTAAGAGTAAGGGCTGAGCTAAATTGAAAACAACGAAGGACAAGTTCAGTTGGGTATATCAGGCCTGAGGGACAACAACACTCACGCTGATGCCTCGTGGATCTCCGTGCCATCATACACGCCACATCCTGAGAGCACCTGCCAAAATATTAAAATATTCATTAACCCCACACACGACTCACTCATTTCACACAGCTAGCAACTGCTTTTCAGACGACACAGCAGTCAGTAGTCATTTTACAGCAAGTGTCTGACAATTACTTGCTAGTCTGACTAGCGATATATCACTGGACATTTTCACTGAAACATTTAAGGACGCAAGTGAACCATGGACTTTGAGGTTCCTATTATGTTGATAATAACGCCAAAATATGGCGCTACTAATGAGAAACCACAATGACGTGCAAGAGTTGCAACTGAAATAAAATTATGTAGCAGGCCAGAGTGTGCATTTTCGGTATGAGGCTATACAATTGGGGGTAACATTACCTACATTTAACAGCAAACAGGTAGCTATTAGCCGACCAGCTCTGTTCATGTATGTCTTCGATATTGACATGCCTGAGTTTAGCTAGCTGTAACGTACTTACAACAGCAACTTTAGCTCCAGACAAGTTGGTGGTCGTGTGAATAAACCCCGCGCCTGCAACTTGCGGTTTTACCCAGAAAGGATACGATTTGGTGACAACAGATCGTATTGCAAACATTCTGGAGTGAGAGCTGCGGGCAGCAGTTCTTGGAGAAGTTAAGCGTGCTAACACGGGCAACTTCTACGTCAGGTCAGTCAGTCAGGCTGTCTGTCTCGCCAAGAGCAGCTTACTGCTACCACCAGCAAGGTCAAGTCTCAAATTGGGACGGAACTTGCCCATAACAAATTATTTAAATGTTATAAATGAAACATTCCGATTTTCGCCATTCTAATCTGACTATTTGAAAGTACAAATAAATTAGTCAGCAGGAAATTATTAAAACCTACAAAATCTTTGAAATAAGTGACTTACCGTAAGTATTAGTGATATTGCGCAGTAAAAATGTTTAGTAGCATGTTATACAAATTCACGGCGTTAATAAACGTTGCTTTAAATGTGTGTGAAGTTCTACAATGTTTACTTGTTGTGAAGTCCATGTTACATAATATACAATAGGTTTTCGAATGATTCAATCAAAGCATACTAATACATCAATAGACCTATTGGTGGTCTTGAGCTATACTAAGCTATACGTTGCAACAGTGCCATCATGTGGTGAAATTGCAAATCACACTTGTGAACAGTTGGTTATGGTTATGGTTATGGTTATTTAGCAGACGCCTTTGTCCAAAGCGACATACAAATAAATAACAATACAAATTAAATAACAGTGAACAATTACAAAAAGGGAGAATAGCAATATTATCAATAAACAATCAATTAAGCACTAACCTAATGAGAAATAAAACAATGAAATGAGAATTGTAATCAAATAAGTCACTCAGTTAATTATATAATAACAATAACTATAGTATGGTATGGCTAAATTTAAGGACAATAGCAGAATAAATGTCAAATTCTAACAATGGACAAATTATAATAAAACAATACTATTATACAAACCATAACACATAACAAACGCTCAAAAGACTAAGTGCATATTAAACAAATATGCCTTAAGACCCCTCTTGAAAGATCCAAAACTGTTGCTGGAACGGAGAGCACTGGGCAACTCATTCCACCAACACGGAACCACTGAAGAATAGGATCTACAGTTTGACCTAGCATGAATGGTTTGTCGACATAACATACGCTCCTCAGAAGATCGCAATGGGCGGTTGTTCCAGTTCCATGTTTTTCCCCAGTTCCTTACAGTATGGGAATCATTCATGGTATCAGATGTTGTCAAAATGCACAGTTTAAGTTCTCTTCAGACAGTTTTGTGGCACATATGTAACATGCTACGCATACCCTTGCAGTCAACATGACATGTTTGGAGCCTGTATTGCATTATTCGGAGCCCCACTGTATTGCTAATAATATGTTCAAGACACTTTGATGTTCTAATACAATATCAGGCTACAGATAAGAGTTTAGAAAAAGACAAATAAATTGTCATCTTTGCCCAGTTTGCCTCGCACCTTAACATACAAAAACACAAAAATCCTACCGACATGTGCTGTCTAGGCTGGGATGGGTACATTGGGATAAGCATACCTTACCAAGAAGAAGGCTACTTAAAGTTCATTTTATCAAGTACTTTTAGCCTAAGTGCAGTTGAAGTATAATTCCCAAATGTACTTTATGTTGTAAGTTTAGTGGTGTTTTAATACTTATTTAGACTAAATTTGCTCACTTTCAGTTTATAATAATAAACTTGCATACATATGTATAAAGTATAGGCTAGATATAGCCTAAATCATTGTATACTCATGAGTAGGTAAGTCAAATAGGCTATACATCAGTGTATTTCTGAGCAGTACAACAAAAAGTAGCTATAGGGGAGACTGGGTATGGTTGTAACATATTTTGCTTCAGCAACTGTAACTCTCTTTTTGAGCTACAATCCTGTAACCTTTTTTCAAAATACCCACATTTCTATACTTCACACAGAAACAACTCAAATGTCTGCAAGAAAACCTTGTACACAGACCTTGTAACCTGATGTAGAATGCAAAGTCTGGCACTTGAATGTCAAATTGAATGCTCATGCAACATGCTGTGTCTTTCTGGAAGGATGCCCTCTATATCATTCCAAAATACAGGCAGTGGTGGGAGGTAAGAATTCATTACAGTATGTAATCAGGTGCCAGTTCATAGGCCTAATGTCTTCTAGACGGCTATTAAGAGCAAAGTAGCCTACTAGGCTGTAGGCCTATATGAAAATAGCGGGTTCTGTAAGCCTACATTCTGGTTATGTTTATTCTGGTTATGTTTATGGTTATTGGATTTGGCAGACGATTCTGTTCAAAATGACATACAAATACAAACAATACAATGGTTAAAATGAACAGTGACCAGTTTTAAATGTTAGAAAGACTACATTAAGGACAATAGCAATAATAAACAATAATGTCAATGCAATATCAATTATCAGCCTAATGCAAATAAACAAATGCTATAAACCTGTAAATACAAAAAAATAAAACAATGAAACAATGAAACAAGAGCATCTCTCTAATGTTTTAGCACGTTTGTGTTCAGGGCGTATTGCGTAACCTGCGCTGACGCCGCCCCGCCCTATGTAGACTGTATTCTCTGTGCCGCGCGAGTGGTGCTTGCCTGCAGTGGAACGGGATCTCGGTAAGTAGCACTAGCCAACTATGAATTAAGTCAGAACATCTACATCTGTCTTATTAACAATTACCGGTTTGTGGCCCATATTGTATAACCTGAATTCGCTCATCTAATTATAATGACTGAATCAATGCCAGTGCAACACAGTGTCGGTAATAACGTTAGTTTGCTATTGTTTGCTACTGTTATTAAGCCATTTTGAGCTGGCTGGCTAGCTAGCGGCTAACTTAGGTATGCCGTTTTCTTGTAACAAAGATTGTCAACATTTCGATGAGGATAATGTTTCCTCTGGCTGTCTCATTTAGCTTGTCTGTATCTTGTATCCGTGAACGGACTATGTGACGTTAATGAATAGCTGTTTACCGCCAAGAAACCTTACAGCTAACGTTAGTTAACCACTGCTAACTAGCTAACCTCGTTGGCTGGCCGCAAACTGACGTTTAGTGCCACTAACAAGCTATCACTACTGTATGCATGGTCTTTATCCCTTTGTTAGAAGCTATATCGATAACATTATTCGTTTCAACACATCGTTTTCCAGCTGTAAGTTACTGGGATGGTTTGTTTTTGGACCCGTTCTTAATTTCAGCACATTATCCTAACGCTCGCGGTCACGTTATTACTTTCCCATGTCATATAACATTAACGTTGTTGGTTTTATTGATAGGTGTTTGAGAGTTGGGTGTAGTATCGATAGTTAGGAGGGGGCTAATAGTAGGCTACTAGCATTAGCCATAGTTACCATGGACACAGGAAGCAGCGGAAGAAACAACCGACACCCCCTTAAAGCCAGCATCAACATACAGTAATGATCTACTCTGTGTCTGTGATACCTTTAGGTTGATTGTGTACAGAAAGAATGGCCAGTCAGTCGATGGATATCGTTGCGAAGGCGCTGGAGCACCAAATGCTCCAGTCGGCGCGGATGGTGGAAGAACAGCTGGATGCGGAGTTGGGGAAACTAGACCGGATGGACGAGGATGAATTGGAGCTGTTGAAAGTGAGAAGGATGGATGCTCTCAAGAAAGCTCAGAAACAGAAGCAGGTAAGACACATAATCTTAAAACTGGACGATAAATATTGTATGGAAAATGTAAACAATAAATATAGGAAATTAATGTTTAAAATCTGACAATGATCATGACATCTGCACCACATTAGGTCTTGTCCCACATTGTTGCATTGTTGTGCAGTAACATTATCCCATGCTTCTCGCTTAGGAATGGATCTCTAAAGGACATGGAGAATACAGAGAGATCCCAAGTGAGAAAGACTTTTTCCCTGAAGTGAAGGACAGTAAGAGTGTGGTCTGCCATTTCTACAGGGACTCAACTTTCAGGTATGTTACACCTGAACAGACTGAAGTCAAGTAACCATTACAGTTATACGTCAGTGGACCTAGATGTTTACCCTGGTGTTTCTCTTTGCTTTAAAGGGATATTCCGCCATTTGTGGAAATACGCTCATTTTCCACCTTCCCTCGAGCAAAACAATCGATATTTACCTTGTTCCCGTTCATCCAGCCATTCTGTGAGTCTGGCGATACAACTTTTAGCTTCAGCCTAGCATAGATCATTGAATCGGATTAGACCATTAGCTTCTCGCCTGCTAGCTTCATGTTTAAAAGTGACTAATATTTCTGGTAATTTTCCCATTTAAAACGTGTGTCCTCTCAAGTTAGAAAGTGTAATAAGACCAACAGAAAATGAAACCTGCCGTTTTTCTAGGCTGATTTGACATGGAACTACATTCTCATCTGGCGTAATAATCAAGGCAACTTGTAGCTACTGGCACTACTACTGCTTGATGTCTATGGGGACTATTTTCAGATGCTGCGTACGATATCACTGCGCCTATGGTACGTTTGCAAGTTGCCTTGATTATTACGCCAGATGAGAGTGTAGTTCCATGTCAAATCAGCCTAGAAAAACGCCAGGTTTCATTTTCAGTTGGTCTTATTGCACTTTCTAACTTGAGAGGAGACACGTTTTAAATGGGAAAATTATCAGAAATCTTAGTCACTTTTAAACATGAAGCTAGCAGGCGAGAAGCTAATGGTCTAATCCGATTCAGTGATCTATGCTAGGCTGAAGCTAAAAGTTGTATCGCCAGACTCACAGAATGGCTGGATGAACGGGAACAAGGTAAATATCGATTGTTTTGCTCGAGGGGAGGTGGAAAATGAGCGTATTTCCAAAAATGGCGGAATATCCCTTTAAGAACAGAGCACTACAGTGTTTTTTTCTTTCTCTCGTTGTACCTGGTTGATCCATGCAACGATTTTTAGTGCGGCTACAAAATCTTCACATGATAAAGCCCAATTGCCAAACATTGCCTACTTGCACATTGTAAAAGTTTCAAGTAGTTGAAATTGTTTTCTGAAATGTCGTCACTAAGTTGCATCAAATCCTGGCTTAGCCTCTAATTATTCGGGCATTTCAGGCTATTACAAAACTGAAGACAAGCCCACAGCAGCCCATAAGTTCTGAGGCAGCAGGCTAGGCTAACATTATGGCTACAGCCTAGCAACATCCCATCCATCGGATAGTCAAACAATTCCGTTTACAGTGCCCCAGTAAAATCTTTAGTCCAGGTTCAACCAGCCTAAATGTCTGGAGTAGATTCCAGACAATCCCACTTACACACAAAAATATTAATATATTTCTACTGGGATCCCTGACATTAATGAAATAAAAAAGATTATTCCTTGATATAAAACCTGATAAAAGACATAAAAAGACATATGCAAATAACACATTATACACACCGGTCTACGGTATTGTAAATGAGAATGTGGTGAATAGAAAGACATGTGTATGGGGATTGCATTATTTGCAATATGCAATGCAAATATGAATGGAGTACCTGCCATTGTACAAATGTTGACAGAAGAGTTTTGAAGTACTCATAGTCTGCACCAAGTACCACAGAAAGAGGAATAGGATTTGTAAGAAACTGACAAAAATGCATGTTTTGCGTTATTAAAGGTGCAAAATATTGGACAAACACTTAAGTATCCTGGCAAAGAAGCATTTGGAGACAAAGTTCATCAAACTGAATGTTGAGAAGGCGCCCTTCCTGACAGAGAGGCTGAGGATTAAGGTCATTCCCACACTGGCTCTGGTGAAAGATGGAAAAACTAAGGACTACGTTGTGGGCTTCTCCGATCTGGGCAACACAGACGAGTTCTCCACAGAGATGCTAGAGTGGAGGCTGGGCTGTTCGGACATCATCAGCTACAAGTGAGTGTTTTTTTGTCAAAAACAAGTTGCACTCCAAAACAATTTGTTCCTTTTTAATATTTATTTTAGTAGCGACAGGGGTTACAAACAAATGTGTTCGGGCATCAGGCCTTCATCAGTGTCTCAGAGTGTTAATTATGTTTCTAAGTCTGATGCCATGTTCCTCTACCATCTTCTGTCCTTTAGTGGAAACCTTTTGGAGCCTCCCACATCAGCGGCAAAGTCAGGGTCAAAGTTCACCAAGGTAGAGAAGAAGACCATCAGAGGGAAAGGTTACGATTCAGACTCCGAGTCTGACGATGACTAGAGGACTCTGACGCTTGTGTTCAATCTCAGGGCTTCCTTCATAAAGTCCTCAACCTTGCTGGGTGCACATCTTCTACATTTCCGTTTTCCTTTTAGTCTTCTAAGGGATCTCCTCTGTTAAGTTAGTATTTAATGATGTACAAACAAATAAACCCTAGTCTGTTTTTACCCTGTGTGTTTATGTAACTTTAACTAGTAGCCATCATGTATTTTTCTTTTTTTGGACATCAATGTGCCTAATTTTGATTTACTTTATTTTGGAATGTTTTCTTCCAATTGTCTAAGATTAAATGGAAAACAAATCATTTTCATAAGAGTTGACATTGCTACTTTACAGACACCAGCTCCAAGTATGATAGCTTACCGGCCTCAAAACTTAACATGTAGATCAAGACCTGTTTCAGTACAATTGCCAATGGTCACATAATTGACCAATAATAGATTTTCAAACAGACAACTGACATTGGCCGGGTTTCCCAAAATCGTTAAGAAGCTCTTAAGTCCTAAGAACTTCTTAGGAGCGTTCTTAGAACATTCTTACAACGCTCCTAAGAAGTTCTTAGCACTTAAGAGCTTCTTAACAATTTTGGGAAACCCGGCCATTTTCTGTATTATAAATATATAGAAAATTGCGTAGTTGCACTTCAACATATTCTTTTGAATAAATAAGCCTTCATAAATTTGTCATATTTTCAAAAGTGCTCCCTAGCTCCTGGTGTTTTCAGTTAATGGATTATCTACCGCCGTCAGCAGCTCACTGATGAGACCAAAATGAGGTTGAAAACACACACACACACACACACGCAGAGACCTTGCCAAGATAGGCCCCTTTTTAGTATCAAGTGACACTCTGTCTTCCATTTGCTAACATACTACAATTGTGAAAAGTCCAATTTAAATGGACAGCATTTGACACTGGTGCTCTGGGGTTTTTTCACATTCTGGCTAGGAAAGAATTTATCAAGTGCCAAGGAAGCTAGCACAGCTTTCCAGAAACAACCTTTTCTTAGTCACTGTCTGTGAATGAAATTCTGTTAAAGTAGTACTTTATCCTAATAAACAATGTTAAAGGTTTACTATCCTGTTCTTTTTTCTAAAGTTCATCACACATTGTCACACCAGTCCCCAAACTAACAGTATGCAGTAGGTGTGATGAGTAACTCAAGCATTCCATCAAGTTTGAATGATTATTTTTATTTAACAAATCATATATCATAGAGGTTTGACGTGAGTAGGGTGGGAGGAATTAGGATTCAATGGCTTTGGGCTCCACCGGCTTCAGCAGTTTCTGTACTATCAGTTCTCCTTTGCTGTTGAGGTAAGTGTCAGCCATATCTTCTTCAGCAGGAAGACCGTAAGGTAGTTTCAATGGCTGAATCCTATTAAGAATCATAATAATCATGAAAAACGGTAGGTAGGTAGGTATGTCATCCTGAAAGAACATTTAGTTTGATAAGTGCATGAGACAACACGTATAGTGAAAGCTTCACAAAATCTGTGCGTACACTCACCTCACTAGATGTTTTATTATTTTCAGCTGATTATTCACTGAGGGTATATTCTTATGGACACGAGGCGAGTGACCCTGCATATGACAACAAAATGTAGCAAAGTAATTTGAAATGGTATCATATTGTAATGACGTACGTCATCTAAATGATACATCAACACAAGTATTAACATTTTCAAACACTTGAGATGAGCACCTTCTCTAGTCCCAAGCTCTTCACCACCTTCTTTTCCCAGTATGGCCGTCCCACTGTGGTCCTCACCCGCGTGACAATGTGCAGTTTGTGGGGTTGCTCTGGGTCACCACCATATTTCTCATGTTCTTTTGATCTCTCTTCATATAACTTCAAAAACAGGAGGTGTTTGTTTACATACAGGAATATGGTGCAACAGGCATTCATCCTAGAAATCATGCATTGAAGCTAGTACATACCTCACTGGGAACACGAGATCTTCTGAAATGGCTGCGAGAGGGACAGTACCAGGGGAGCTGACTTGCTTCTGTCATACTCTAAACAATAATGATACAAAAACAGAGATATACCCATCACCTTATATAGATTATACTGTACGATTATACTGTACAGGATTTCACCCTGCACTGTTGGACTTATTTGCACTACCACCATGACACACACCTGCAGTACTGAAGCACAGGGTCAGTCCTTGCCCCATCATTGTAAGCGCCTCATGCTTAAACATACTTACTACATTCATGTGTATCCATGTTTTAGCAGTATCTTTAGTATATTTTACTGTTCTTTTTAATCATGTGGATTTGTTATTTTATCATCCCGTTGATGTTGTAGTGTATGTTGTGTGTGGTGTCTTAAACTACTGGGACTTTGAATTTCCCCTTGGGGATCAATAAAGTATCTATATATCTATCTATCAATCTTTCTAGAAACAAACTGAGATGCAACTCCGCATTGACAGCACACAACTTTCTAGGAGAATTTCCTCTCATCAAAGACAGTCCAAACAAACTCCAGGCAATACAACGAGGTCACCTCAAATCCTGCAGAAGACAAACACTTATTGGAGCTAATACTACAGATACTAAACAGCTTTATAATATCTATGGCTACTACAACTACATCAGCATCAACTTCCAGTTGTTGTATTGCGTTCATATATATGTACAGCTACGTCAAATTTTACTTTTGTGTGCTCATGCATTCATGAAACCACTTTTCGAACCAGCAGTTGTCAAGTACAGCCATACAAGCTTGGGAGGGGTTAATCATATTTTTGATGGAATGTATTATCAAGGCTAGTACAAGGCTAGAGGGATTGACAAAAAAGGTTAAACGGCATGATTTCAAAACCATACACACATTCAACATACCTTAATAACAGCAGAAGAAGACTTCTGAAAAGCACGATATAAACCGGACATCGCGACCTTTGCGAGTTGGCAACACTGGTGAACTGGATAAGAAAAATCCTTGCGAGCTAACGTTAAAGCAGAGACAACATCAAGGTTATTGTTAGTTAGCGGTAGTTAACAATAATCTTCTCAAGCACATGGGACTTTGCCGTTCGCAATGTTGCTGTCTAAAGACATGCAAGACATATTACATAGATCGCATTCGAAAGTAAATTGTAATTTATATGGAAGCTCAGAAAAGGCCATGAGCTACGGTTTTATGTCACATTAGAAAACATGGGACAGCTTCGGTATGTAACCGGAAGTACGTCCTATAAACCTGTACGTAAGAAACGTTGCCTAATCTTTCTTTTCCGCTTAAAAACTTGAATTATTATTATACATTAAACATATAATTAAATTGTATGTATTTCTATCTATCTCATTAGTTGTAAATTTAACGTTAACTTTAATCTGAAATGACATAATGTCAAACTCTTCCCTCAGGAAAAAGGGAAAGCAAGACAGCTACATTTCATGTTCTTAGGAGGATTGTTTTGATTGAAACACTTCATTTAACGAGGAAGTGTTGGTCGTTTGCGGCTGTGAGTGTGCTGTCGAAGTTTACTGCATTTAAATGTTAGATAATATCTCTGGTGTTATCTTAACCAACATTTTTGACAAGCATAATGAGGTCCATAATTAGGTCTTTTCAGACACCTCATCATTTATTGTGATAATGTTATAACGTTATGATAAGTTAAGACCATAGTAGCCTATTTCCATGTAAGAAGAAGAGACGGAAATTACAGCACTCAGAAGAAAAATGAAAACGTGTTTAATGTAAGAAACTCAAATAAACGGTCTGACAACGTATTAAGGTAGTTTCTGCAACTTCATCATGTCAATCAACCACTTACCTGGGATGGAGACCTCGGCCGTCTCTGTTCTGAAGAGGGCCGTGGAGTTGGACCAGACTTCACGCTTTCAGGAGTCTCTGGTGTGCTACCAGGAAGGGATTCAACTGCTCATGGATGTCCTTAAAGGTGCCATATCAACCTGTCCTACCTACAAAATGTCTATCTCTAAGCATATCTAATATACCCATATTAAATTGCATAACAATTCTCTCATGTGTCTTTCTCACAGCTGTGAAGGATGATTCCAAGAAAGTGCATTACAGGGAGAAAATCAAGAAGTATATGGATAGAGCTGAACAGATTAAAGAACATCTTAATAAAGCGAAAGAGGGTAAGTCAATGACGAGAGTATTATGTGAACAACACTCCTGTTTAGTATTCAGTTGTGACAGTTAATGTTAATCACAATGTTTTTTATTATGTATATATATATGATGGGGGGAAAATATTGCACAATGTTTTTTTTTTATCATCAGAGGGAAAATATCATGAACAGATCAAGATATCAGACAGTGACACAGGATTTAGCTATGAAGTCCTCTTCAAGCCATACATCAATGAGGGCCTGACAGAAGTTTGGGTGGAGGACCCTTATATACGCCATATTCATCAGGTGAGGAAATTATCAAACTTAAACAACCTGGGAATTCAGATGATATCCTTTATGTTTTATGATTTTGGTTGTCATTCATCTATTGATCTGAGGTTCATATATAATCTGTTCTCTCCTTTCACTGTAGCTCTACAACTTCCTGCGTTTCTGTGAAATGCTGTTGAAGGCCCCATGCAAAGTCAAGAAAATCCACCTTCTGACCTCCCAAGATGATGTGGGTGATCAACTCATTCACACGATGGCCACAATGATTTGTTCTCTCGAGGGCCATTAGTTATACCTCCAACAATATTTATCCAGTGCTGTTTTTGAAACAGGAGAAACAGAAATCCTTTGTGAGATTTGTCTGGATCTAATGGGTCATCTCCATATGTATAAATCTAATCACCCATGTCATTATTCTGCAGGGAGACAGCTCTGCTCAGCAGGTCAATGCCCTCAGTGAAATCAAGGAGTCTCTTCAGAGCCAAAGGGTAGCCCTAGACATCCAGTACTCCTCCACCATCCATGACCGGGAGATCAGGTAAAGCTCACTGAAATGGCATTCACTGATCCCCTCCATGCAATACCAACTCCCTGCCCAATCGAGTCAGTTCAATTTGGACTCCAGTATGAACTTGACTGATATGTCAAACAGTGCGTCCACGGCTACTTTTCGACATGCCCCCCACATAGTATTTAGACAATAGCTATACTTGTTGAAATAAGATGATTTAGTCATATTTCAAAAGCATCAATGCAACCAACTGTTAAAGTCTTATGACCAAACAAATGTACCACTGTATTTTAGCTTTGCATCTGGTTCAATAGTAAATCTATTTCATAAACAACCTTGAGGGTAAATCTGGTAACTTTTTACAGATTTGACAATGGCTGGATCATTAAGATTGGTCGAGGACTTGACTATTTTAAAAAGCCTAAGGTAAGTTGATCTCTTTTCTTGTCTAAAAATGGCCCTGGTATTACCAGCAGCATCATCGTTAATATTTCCCATTTCTTTTCTTCAGGGTCGATTCTCTGTTGGATATTGTGATTATGACTTGAGAGAGTGTCACGAGACCTCTGTGGATATTTTTCACACAAGGCACACAAAGACAAGTTAGAGCTGGATAACTACGTTGTGCTCTCTTACTTTTCTCATTTTTTAAAGACTAAGTGCCTTCTCATAACAACGCTAATGTAACGGCATGTTACGTTTTGGCTGAGCTGCAGTGCTCACAAAAACAACTGACAACAAATTACAAGTGATGCCAAATGTTTTTTGCTGCTCATATCAAGGACCACATGGGCCATGGTGGACCAATGTGCACCACATAATGTCTTAATGTATTGACCATATATGCAATATCTTAATGGTTGCAACATTTTATCGTTTTAAATGTTTTTGATATATGTTGATGGTGGAGGTAGGTAAGGTACTAAGGTTTCTTTTATTCAACTCTTTCATGTGGCCCTTTTCTTTGTCGGGGAATAGCACCATCTGCTGGTCAGACACGAAAGAGACTGATCATATTGTATGTGTTGTGGTCCTGTCAAAGTAAGAGTTTTTGACATCTGTCTGTTGATATGGACGACAAGAGAAAAATATCTCCTTTATGTAAAGATCGTCCTACGAAGTCTTGTGCTAAACCTGACTTAGTTAACTTAATTGTGACCAGACCACTTTGTTTCGAATCCCGTGGTTATGGGGTTAATTCTTTGCCCGCTCTGCGTGTCTTGACGTGGTAGATCACTGTGATGTTGCTCTCCCAACACCTGCCGAGCAACCGATTCACAAATGCGCTCAAGTGGAATAGAAGCAATACAATTTAGCAACCCCGACTAAATGTAAGTAGTGTCATTTTTAAATAAACGATTGGTATTGTTATAAAGTATATTTTAAATTGTCATGGTTTATCAGTCAGAATACAATTTAAATAGTAGCCTATATTATAACAAACACTTAAACACTTTCCCATTAATTGTGTAGGTAGGCTGGATTAGACCTAGGAAAGTATGGCGAGGTCAAGGCTGAGAAAAAGTGTAGCTTACTCCTGATGGCTGGTCCGTCAGTCCTTTTTACTAGGAACATTAACATTTGTTTCAGTCAAATATTGCAGCGGCCTGCGAGTGGGACAGGATTTAGTCTGTAATCTTGCTTAATCTCAATACGCTCTGCCCATTCGATTTTTGTGCTTTCAAATAGAAAAGACATCCCAAAAACTGGCCTGAAATAGCAACGGCAACCAACGGGAAAACTGAGTGCTGTATAGCCAAGGTAGGTTATCATGAGAGTGGACTCACGTGTCCGGAGAACACGTGTTGAGCTGTAATTTTGCATTCTTAAATACAATTTATGAGAAAGTAGTGTAGTACTAGGCTACGTTCAAAAGTATTACATTTGATGTCTACATAGAAGCAGTCAAACGGCTTAATGATGCGATGATTCGATGTGCTTAACTCTCACTCCCACTCCAAAAGTGAAGGGGTGTTACATTTGCATAAGTAAATATGCCTGCCATAGCCTATATCGACAAGATTGACAGAGACAGTGTCATATAACATTATGGCAGTAAGAATATTTTCAAACTATTTGGATGTATGGCGTTTCCCAGATGTTTCCATTGACCTTCGGCACAGGCAATATAGAAAAGTAGGATTTGTAAGCATCCCTTGATCCCAGCCCAGATTTGTATATCTGGGGCAAAGCTGCTCTCTGTTCTGTAGGATGAACTAGAGAGAGAGAGAGCGAGAGAGAGAGAGAGAGAGAGAGAAGGATATAGAGACAAAGAGTGGCTTGCTGTTCTAGGTCATCCAAAACACAAGGGAAAATTAATCAGAAATAACCGAGCACTTCATGTGAGGCCTACCTACATCCAGAGCCATGATCATGTTCCTCAAACTAACATTTTATATCCGTATGTATGTAGGTAATATAACCACTATTACTATTCATATTTCATTGATAAGCAGTGAAAATAAATGTTGCTTGTGTAATCTATGAAGCATAACATTTGGAGTAGTTTTGTGAAAGAAATAATTGGTCTAGTGTCAAAGACTTCAGAAATGACCTGGCTCTGGATAATCTTTGAATAACCTCACCTTTTCCACTGGCTTTGGTAATTAGTGTCAATGTGAAATCTACTAAGGCACATTGCTTTTGGCACCTTGCTACCGCAGATTAAAGATGTCTTTGTAACCTGATGTGACCTTGTACAGAAGCACCACATGTCAACATAATATATGAATGATAGTAATTTAGGCACTTTCGGAGGCCTTGGGTATAGGGTATCTACCTCATGCCCACATTGTATCATGTTACATCACAACAGCGGGTGGGGGTGTTAGTGGTTCAGGAGACAGATTGTCCAGTGGGCGCTTGGCTTAAATTCAGCTCCTGTTGGCATCACTGGCTAGCGTCCTTGAATAGGGCATTCCAGTGATACAGCGGCCATTCAGATGGGAATGATAATATATATATTTTTTTTTCCACCTTTACAAAAAAACAGGGTTGACATGCTGATATGGCTCAAGTAATTAATGCAATTCCAGTTAATAAAAACACAATTTTTAAAATAATAAGCCTAATAGGCTGAAGTCAGCAACTGTTATTTAATTTACTTTAGATTGAGTGAAATGGGGCTTGGTAACTCTTATCTTCATATGCCAATCTTACACTGTGCTGTGCATGCAAAAATCCCAACCGTTGACCCATCCATGCAAATGCCCACCATAACCAATCTCAGGTTTACAGCTTTGCTTCATCCCCTCGCATAAACACACAAACAATTCAGACTTTCATGTTAATTCTATGAAATAGGCCAGCAGTCCTAGAGGGAATATTATACTAATGGATTTAAGTGCAAGACTTGGACGTTTGAAATATCTGTCAAAAATGTTCTCTGAATGGTGGTGCCTTGTTTCATAGCAACACATGTTGTTTTGTCAGCAGAGGGCTCTTAATTATCATATATCCGTACTTCATTTCTCTCTCTCTCTCTCTCTCTCTGTTTCTTTCTCTCCATCTCACTCTCTCTCTATCTCTCCCTCACTCTCTGTCTCTGTCTCACTCTCTTATATCTGGTGGTTGTCACTGGTGATTGCGCTGAATGATAGTGTGTGTGTGTGTGTGTGTGTGAGAGAGAGAGTGGGTGTGTGTGTGTGTGTGTGTGTGTGTGTGTGTGTGTGTGTGTGTGAGAGAGAGAGAGAGAGAGTGTGTGTGTGTGTGTGTGTGTGTGTGTGTGAGAGAGAGAGACAGTGTGTGTGTGTGTGTGTGAGAGAGAGGGAGTGTGTGTGTGTGTGTGTGTGTGAGAGAGAGAGAGAGAGAGAGAGTGTGTGTGTGTGTGTGTGTGTGTGTGTGTGTGCGCGCGCGCGTGCGTGCATGCGATGCCATCATGTATAATGCGTGTCTCTCGCAGCATTTCCTTTTTTTCTGTTTCTCCTCTCATTCCTGGGCTCCAAATCAGTTTAGCGTTTCATAAGGAGCTTAAATCTGTGGGCCACTGTGTGCTAGTAATGTGTGTGTGTGTGTGTGTGTGTGTGAGAGCAAGCGAGCGAGCGAGAGAGAGAGAGAGAGAGAGAGTGAGAGAGTGAGAGTCAGTGTGTGTGTGGAATTTGTATGTGATTTCCTGATTCCATCTGCCAACACCAGTCGTCAAGTGGTAACCTTGTCTTGCTCTTACTTTCCCCTTCAGCCGCTGCATTCTGTCAGTCTCATTTGCGTACACTTGAAATTCTGTCTGTCTGTCTGTCTGTCTGTCAGCCTCTCTCTTTCTCTCTCTCTCTCTTTCTCTCTCTCTCTCTCTGTCATGCTCACTCTCTTGTACCTTACTCTTTGGCCCTATTCGGTGATGAAAGCGTGCACTTGAGGTTGTGGGCACAGGTTGTGCTGCAAAGAGAGAGCAGCTTCAGCATATTCACACTAAAGAGAAGGAGAGAAGGATTACAGAGAATTTTTTGTTAACAGACGGTAAGTGAAATGTGAAATTTGAATTGAATCATTCTCCTAGCTCAGTGTTACCCTTGGAAGGCATTGTTTGTATATTTTGCTCAGAGGTTTGAGTCACCTCATCTCCCAGTTTGCTTTTTCAAAATTGTTTTAATGATTATTTTTTTAAATAATGACATTGTGGTGTTTATGTTTTGACTGCAAGTTACTGTTCATGTAGCCTACCTGCATCCGTATTAGCCATTTATAATATATTTGTAGATATGCGATTGTTTGTGCCGTCTGAGTCGTTTTAATACCTCCGATGTGCTGCAACTTCGTGATTAAGCTGTTGTTGTGGGATTAGGACTCTGTGAAATCTTACAGGGAACTCTATTCTGTGTTATTAGGGGTCTGGATAATCTCCACTTTTTTGCTCTTGGGTGTTTACTGCTATATAACGGTAACACATTGTATATGTGCTGAGAAGTTGAAAATAGACCTGACCGTGCCAAATTTCAGCTGAATTTCAGTCTCAACCTGGCAGTTTTTCAGAGACTTTGTCCATATGTTAATCAAAACTCATGCTGAACATTCACATGCCGTCTGTCTGATATGTCTCTCTTCTATAATGTTGCTACTTTACTTGCATAACCATACTAGCAGTGCTTTGTTTTGACTGACGGCAATGGAAATATCTGTTGGTGCGTGTTGAGATTTCTCATGTTGTGTTCCCTTCTCTGTGGAAACAACGAGATAGTAGAAAGAAGAGCAGTACGTCTCTTTGCATGTGAAAACAAGCCACTTGAAATCTTATGCATGTCAGATGGACTTTGCATATAGTCTTCACTGCCATGTTTTACTTATCTGAGCACAGCCAATGAGCATGAAACCTGCTCACAGTAAAAGGGTTTAGTATCAGTACTAACGAGGAAGGTGTGTCAAACCAGGTGTCTCCAACCAAAACATGAAAAGGCAAACATAGTGGTTAATCTTGCGTGTCAGTGAGCAAATGCATTTCTAGTGTGCATGTTTATGTGTTCTAAAAGCATCTGTAGTTTTCACTGGTCTAGAAGGTTAACTGAGACATAAATTGATCCATATTTTTGCTTCTTGTCAGTTCCATATTCAGAAGGTGCTAACTTGTTATATGAGATCAGTCACATGCTCAAGGACACATGTTCTGTCATTTGCTCTTTGGGCTGATATGAAATGCTCGAGTGTTTTGGGCAGGATGTTTAAGTATTGTTTGTGTGTCCTGCAGAGATTTGCATTTCAATGTTATAGTTGATTTAACCATAATGTATGAGCCTAACCAATGCTAATGTGACTTGCAGTAAAGTAAAAAAATATCAGCCTCACCATACAGTCAAGGATGTTGTATTAACAGATCAGATTTTGATTTGTTACATGTTTCTCTTTGCAGCAGAATCTAAGAAAATCCAGAAATGGAGTCATCGTCAGGGGATCTCGAGGGCAGCAGTGACGATATCACAGGTTTGGAGACTTTCATCACCTATGCCACCACCCTCTGATACCCGTGACTATGTGTGTCATGAACTACTCAAATAATGTACTGATCAACATCACAGGAAAGAAGAAATCTAGGCTGAAATCTCTGAAGATCCGACTCTTTGGCAAGAGGAAAGGAGGTGGAGGACGGCGTAAAATGAGCCAGTCCGCCACTGACGTCTCCCAGGGGAAGGATGAGGAGCTGGACCTAGAGGACAGTTTCAGGTGACCTCTCCATACCACTCCGACAGCTGTTTTGCCTGCCTCCTATCTGAGCCGAGCATGTGCAAGTAGCATGTGCTCTGTAGAAGTTTTGTTCGGCCTTTCCTGGTCTTATCTAAATCCGATGTGTTATCTGCCCCCGTGAATGGTTTGATGTTGGGATGATGTCACATCAAGCTGTAATAGTTTACACTTGAGCTGTCATATCTGTTATCAAAATATTTCCATATTTGGTCATTTAAAGGGAACCTATGAACAGTCATTATGTACAGTATATCTATCTTTTGTGAACATGACATGCGCTAAGATTTATGTGCATTTCATAAAAAGTGAAGGAAATAAGCATTCCTTGCTGCTCCATGTGTTTTAATTGGCTTCCCATTTTTCCAGCAGCAACTTGGGGTCTCGTGCATTGTCACACGAAAGCATCTTCCTCGCTGAGCAGTGTCTGTCGTCAGCTGAACCACCACAAGGTCTGTCTCAAGAAAACGTGCCCAGTCGTGTCAAAACCTTGCAGGTGAGTTCTTCACACAATGTACACGCAAAATCAGACACAGAAATGAAAGCTACTGTAAGTGTCTTTCCCGTGGTGTGACAGATGAAACTACAACAGCAGAACCTACGACTCGGTCAGCCCCCTCACGTGATGTCCATTAAGAGACCCGAGGACACCGGGGGTAGCTCAGAAGACGACGGGCTCCCGCAAAGCCCTCCTGAAATCGTACTCACTGAGGTTTTACCTCAGAGAGCACCGCACAAGGTACTCAGCTACAATAGCCACTCTTTACAATTGCTTGGAAAAAGCAATAAGGTAATGTTTCACTTAAACAGAAACTAGACGCTATACCTGCAAGAAGCAACAGGAAAATAAAATACCATGCTTGCAACAGTCCCAAGAATGCATGCAGCATAAGCATTATTTCAGAACTCAGCACAACTTTGAGAAATGGTTCAGGAAAGTTGTTATTGGGCTGGGCCTACATTTGGACACATATAGCACAGTGTCAACCCTCTGACTCTTGCAACACAACTCCAAGGTATTCAGGTCTGCAGTGGTAGTCTTGTACAGTTGCTTAAATTAGTCTTGAAAACCTCAAATCCCCATGTGTACCAACTCACAAACTAATCTGTCAGACCTTGAGTTGCTACCTATCCCAGTTTCTGCAACCTGTCCTCATTTCTTATGTTCTGTGCCACAGAAGAGCAAATAAAAATGTTTTCTGCTCACAAGGAGCCTTTCTCATTTAAACAATGTGAATCACATTATGAAACAAGGCTTTTTAGTGAGGTGTGTAGGTCCCCCCTTCAACTAAGAATAACAGCCCCACTTTGTGTTTCTTTAGTGCTCATATTCAACACAAAATATGTGTGTTCCTTGCAAAGATAAGTATAACGAATAAGAAGCATGCCTTTGTATTGCAACACATGTTTTCATTAGACAGTTTCATCCTGATCATTTTCGTTCACCTGCTTTTACATCGGTTTTGTCTTTCTCACAGTGTGCTCTCAAACTAACCTTGTGCTCTCAAACATCCCCCTGTAGCCCAGCAGCCCAACGGTGCCCGTCATCACCACTCCCTCAGATCACGGGATCGATTTCAACACCCCTCCACAATTCACTCCCTGCCTGGACAATTCCGCTGCACGTCACCGTATGTCCGTGAAGCCCAGGAACCAGAGAGCCAGCGCTAAAGTCAGGAAGCTGACATCGGTGAGATGGAAGACCAAGAAACTCTCCGCCAAATGATTTTAAGAAGCGCTTGTTAATTCCTTGTCTTGTATGGGACCAGTTTTACACGTCTCTGTCCCTCTTTTAAGGTTCTCAAATTTATGTAATATATCAACTGTGTTTGTGACTGTGTGGTTTTCCTTTTTCCTTTACAGCAGCCAGATTCTCGAGCTCGATCTGAAAGCATGAGCAACATGGAGCATCCCAAACCTAGCGATGAAGATGAGAAAGGTCTTGGGGTCTCTAAGGAGCCCATCCGTTTTCGATCCCATTCCACCCAGGTACTACAGACACGGGAGAGCCCTCCTCCTCGCCCTGATGAGAACCATCTACTTACCTCCAGTCACAGATCTCTGAAGGAGCCTCCTCCCTCTCCCATGCGACCTCTAGTCCAGCCACGTCCAGTCGTGACTGACACTGTTATCACAAAGTCCACCTTTCATTCCCAGGCGCCTGTCACAAAGGAGTCACAAGAACCTCCTGTGGCTTCTGTTCTCAGTTCTAGAACAGAGGCAGCTCCTGTTGTATGTCCAGCAGCTGATCCCCAAAACAATCAAATGGCCCTTGAGACTGTTGGAACAAAGCCCCCTGCCTCTCCAAGGCTAAGGAGTGCGAGTGGCACCAGACAAGTTGGAGAAAATCTTGGTATTTATCCTCTAAAACCTGCCCCAGCTAGTGCCCCATCAACTGCTGTTCCCCAGGACAATCCTGCTAGTGATGAAACTGCGGACAAAAAGGAGAATATGAGTTTAAATCCTCAGACTGAGCTTCGTCCAAAAGTTCAGCCAGTGCTGGCAGTTGGACCCTCAGAAGGCTTGCCCTTGGAGGCCACTCGAATGAGGTCTTTCAGCAAAAATGAGAAAGCTCCAGTCAAAGGAGAAGGAGAGAGTGGGATGTTGCCACAAACAGCCAAAGTATCAACCAGGCAGATGGATAAACCAGACAAAGTTGTGGAGAATATGGTTACTAGCCAACTAACACCGTCTGCATCGCCACGTTTTACTATTTCCTCTGCACACAATAAAGATCAACCTAAAAGGGGGAGCTTCACCGATACCTCTGAAGAAACAGGAGCTAAGAAAGACTTGACAAGACCAAACTTTCCACACCAAGCTTACAGTTCTCAACGTGTTGTCCAAAAGGGTGACATGAAAGCTGAAGAACTACCTCCTACTCTCCCCGCTGAGATGCCCTTTGGTAGGAATTTGGAACCCAAACCATTGCAACAGGGGAACAGCAGTGGTTCAGATCTGGAGGAGTCCTTGACTCCCCATGAGATCGGAGAGGAGGCCACCGAGGAGGAGGGCCAGGGCGCCGTGGAGGAGGCTGAGGAGGCCCACGAGGACCTGAGAGAACATAGAGAGGAGGAGCCGACAAAGGGAGAAGGAGAGAAGAACGCCTTTGGAGTGAAGTTGCGCTCCACCTCACTGTCTATGAAATACAGACTTGACTCCGGTCAGTCAGAGGTCAGCGTTAAACGGCATAGTGCTGATGTTAGCACGCTTAACACAACACAATATGGCTCCCAGGCTGGTCCGAAGGCCGGCAGGGCAGGGTCTCTGACCAAGCCTGCTGCTTCTCCATGTTCCGATCCCGGGACAGCCATGCCAGCTGGGCAGAACATCACATCACTCCCATCTACTGACAGGGCTGGAAGCAAGTTAAGATCTAGGTCCATTAGGCAGGAAGGTGAGTTTGATTTCTTTCGTCTTTGTTTATGGTTAATGTTTTGCTTATTTGGCAATCACTTGTTTCATAGAAGCCAATTTAGGCAATCATCTGGATAATTAGAAAAGGACAGGCTTTGTCCCCTCCAATGGGGTATTTTTGTATCCCATCAACTCTGGTGTGCATGTGCATTTGATACAGAGATGGAGAAGTAGAGGTGAACTGAAGAGGGAAATCTCATTTTAGCCTACCGCACATGCACGTGAATATGTTAGCCAAGAGCATTGCTATCTAGCGAGTTTGTGCGGACCCACCCGCAACCAGCGACATTACCTGGAAGTCTCGCCTGCGCACGCCCACCACCCGCAGGTCAACCTGTGGATGTCCGCGGGTCATAATCCGGCCTGCGCAACACTAGTACACACACACACACACACTAGCACACACACATAGACAAGTACACACTAGGAACTGTGAGTTCACTAGAAGCATGCACACACCCTAGGAACACACATACACACTTGGAGTGAGTTCACTAAGAGCATGCACACACCCTAGGAACACACATACACACCCAGAGCAGTGGGGGTCATGGGTTCACTCCTCCTAATTGCTCTTTCCCTGCTTTTTACTATCTAAAAGCCTCCTAATGCAGGAAAGGGGAAAAAATTACACGTGCTGTTGCCATCAGGTGAGGCAGATGAGCCAATTTGACTGTTCTCTCCGCCTATCATAAACACCTAATTGCCCAATCCGTCTGTTATCGTACTGATAGGCAAGGCCTTGTAAATCTTTTCTCAGGTTGACCTTGTGCCGCTCTGTCTAACACCAGCTGATTGTCTTCACATAATCAGCTGTGAAGTCAACGCCGTTCAATAAAACGTGAGAGTTCACTCAGCAAGTGTTCAAAAGTGCGCCGAACAAAGTCCTGGCAAGCCAACAGAAGAAGTACAAAATACATACGTAGTGTTGTTTTTTGTTCTTGTTCTAATACTACAATGGTTAGCTCGCTTGGCATAGAATATGACGTGCAATAGCTCGGTTACAGCAAATCAGTTGGCTGCTGATTGTAAACTAGCCTAACCTCTTGAAGTTTGTTAAATGTAGACCAATGTAGACAATAAAATACACTGAAAGTTAATCATTAGGCCTATCAAAATCTGTGCTGGTCAAATAGAAAGGGTTATGTTACTAGCATACCGTAGGTCCAAACAGGACATTATTTCAATTGTCGTTGTTTTATTCAAACAGCTGTCTTTTACCAGTACCTCTTGTACAATCTCTAGTAGAATTGCTGTCAGTCTATAGAGACTTTCAAGGAGAATTGTTTTAAAAATGTAATATGCGACAGAGGATGAGTTCCATGGCAATGACGCTGCCGTAGAGGAGTGAGAATTGACTCTGCGATTGCAGCCACTCACTTTCACTCCCCGTGGCCCCTCCCTACAGCTCCAGTAATAACGTGGTAACAATTAAGATGACCTGACATGCATTTATAAGATGCGTACAGATGGTTGCAGACTACTGAAGATTTTAGATGAGCGACCGCAACATGTTTTAAGCAGCCCTAAATTTTCTCCTCCCGTCTTGAGTGGGCTCCCAGTAATATTTAGTGTCCAATTCCGCCCTTGGGTTTATGACTAAGGCCCAGCTTGCCCTGGGGTCCTAGATACTAGATGCAGTGGTCATCTTAGTACATGTTATCTTATTTGTTTGATGGCAGGTTGAGATTGTCAGTGTTAAATTGTCGATTGATATTTATTACAAATCTAATTATAATTCCTAATATTACCCACAGGTGAAGCAAGCCAATCAACAGTTGTGCATCCCCCCAAGAATGCGTCCATGCCTTCTCCATCATCGGAAGTAGTGTCTGCAGCTTCATCTTCAGAGGAGGCTGGTCCATCTCAGCCAGATGATGCATCACCTACACCTGTGAAAGAGCCAGAAGCTGCCAGCTCTGACTTCTCATGGATGAGCATGGCCATGGAGAAGACCCGCACCATTCAGCAGCTCATCACCAGCAAACTCCCAGAGTTCCCTGAAGGACCCATGCTGCCAGGGGCACCTCCGACCAAAAAGGAGTTCATACCTTCTCCTACCACGGAGGGAGATCCTGCACCCTCGCCCTCGGTCAAGAGGAAGTCTGCGTCCTCACCCACTAAGAAGACACCGCCTGCACCCTTTCCCTCAAAGGAGGCTGCACCTCCACAATCGAATGATGTAGACTCGTCAGCCCCGTCTGCTAAGGAGCCAGAGGCAGCTTCCTCTGAGGTGTCCTGGATGAGCATGGCCATGGAGAAGACGAAAACCATCCAGCAGCTCTTCACCAGCAAGTCCCCGGAGTTCCCTGGAACCCAGACCGCCACAAGAACCACGCCTACAACTGAAACCCCGCCCCCTGTGTTACCACCTGCTCCAAGAGCAGCCCAGGTTACCAACGGAGAAAAGCCATCTGCCCAGCCGAGCAGAACGCCCAAACAGACTGCGCCACCAGATACATCACCTACAGAAACAAGCCCGTCATCAACAACTGCTCTGTTCAAATTTAATTCCAAACCAGCACCCACCAGTTCAAGCCAGTCAGCTGCAACTACCTCCATTATAAGAGGAACATCGCTCCGAGAAGCACAACCCAAACCCACACAGCCTAGCATTGTGTCAACACAACGGAGTAAACTGGCTCAGTCTCAGCAGATCACTGTACAGTCAATACCACCCTCTGCAGAATCCAATTCCAAAGCGGAAACTACCAGTTCAATCCAGTCACCTGCAACTCCCTCCATTGTAAGAGGGACATCGCTCCGAGAAGCACAACCCAAACCCGCACAGCCTAGCATTGTGTCAACACAACGGAGTAAACTGGCTCAGTCTCAGCAGATCACTGTACAGTCAATACCACCCTCTGCAGAATCCAATTCCAAAGCGGCAACTACCAGTTCAATCCAGTCACCTGCAACTCCCTCCATTGTAAGAGGGACATCGCTCCGAGAAGCACAACCCAAACCCGCACAGCCTAGCATTGTGTCAACACAGCTGAGTAAACTGGCTCAGTCTCAGCAGACCACTGTACAGTCAATACCACCCTCTGCAGAATCTAATTCCAAACCAGCAACCACCATTTCAAGCCAGTCACCTGCAACACCCCCCATTGTAAGAGGGACATCGCTCCGAGAAGCACAACCCAAACCCACACAGCCTAGCATTGTGTCAACACAACTAAATAAACTGGCTCAGTCTCAGCAGACCACCACACAATCAATACCACCCTCCGCACTCCTGAATAAAACACAACCGTCCCCACCTCTCTCCTCCAACCAGTCCATCCCTCACCCATCACAGCCCACCACTAACTCACATCTTTCGTCCAGCCCAAAGCCACCATCCTATCTAAAGCAGCAGAGCCAGCCAGCTGCACCGTCTGTCTCACAAGGTGGCAGTGATGGTGGACGTTACTCACTGAAGAAGAGGAGTGATTTGCCCCAAACTGCCCCAGGCAGCGGCAGTGGGGCTACTATAGCAGCAACAGCAGCACCAGAAGGTCTGGGGCCTCGAGCGTCAGGGTTGGGCAGCAAGGGCGCCTTCCTGGAGAAATGGGGAGACAAAGGAGCCTCTGCAGGCACCAAGGTAGCTCACGCTTCTGTCCCTGATAAAAATACACCCGCGACCTATTTAGCCGGCTGTCTCTGCTTTAGACCCAGTTGCGCATGTGGTTATAGAATGGAGTAATAGATCTAGTATCATTGTATTATGCTGTACTGTAATGGACCGATATTAAATGTTCTCCATGTTTTTAATATGAGCAGCCAAAAGAATGAAGCTAAATATTTATTTAAGCACATTGGACAACTAGATAGTTAAAAAGCATGCCATGTCTGTTTGTACATGAACATAATATGCTTACAGTTTTGGTATCTTGTTTGGTGTGGTTTGGTAATGGCTCAGATGCTTGTCTTTTTGTAGTTTGAAGTATCGAAAGCCACCTCAGGGGCTCAATCGTCACCTGAGTCTTTGACATCAGTTAGACCTGGACTGCTCAGCAGAGACTCAAAGACTGACGCAGGTATTGACACAAACATTTTGAAAATAAGCATTTCTTTTACGTAGTTTTTATCGTTCTAATTTTATGCATAATTCTGTGTGCTTCAGTTCCTATCTGTTTATACCCTGTGATATGTTTGTAAGCACGCAAAGTGGATTGCGAATTTCAGTGAATTTCGTTGCTTCCACAGACTTGGTAGTCGCTAGAGCTGCAGATAAAGAGGACAGGCCACTGAAGAGGACACTGGTCTCCTCGGCCTCACCCCAGCAGCCTAGTTCCGACGGGAGCCAGCCATCCTGGATGGAGATGGCCAAGAGGAAGTCTTTAGCGTGGAATGATAACGCTCAGGGAAGCAGGAAGTGAGGAAATGGAACAGAGGGGGGGCACAATGACTGCACCTGTCCATCAAGCCGATGCCAGTGGTAGGCACAGTGCTGCTGCCCATACTGTTTCTCTCAAGCATAATTTACAATGGCCCCGATAACACCCTTTGTGGTTCAGTGTTTTGGAGCAATGAATTGACTTTTTGACCTCTCAACACCATGTTTTTATTCTGTATATTTCTGCCATTAATTTGTGATGCCCTTAATTATTTATTTGAGAGGTGTATAATTTAAGGTGAATATTTATTGTATTTAAATGGCAAATATCTAAAATTTACATACATATTTAAGATTTGTGTGAATATAAAGTAATTGAATTGTACAGTTCATTAACCAACCTGGTTTATTGCATTCCGTTGACTTGGTTGGTAATCTGTTCATATGAAGCAATGCCAGTGTCGATTAAGCAAAATAAAGTCTTGTTTGTTGATGAAAACACTGTGGCATAATATTGATAATTTCACTTGTTCCTGGGGGATACCCAGCATTTGCGGTTCATCGCACAGTTATATTCACTAGTTTCTCACCAACTCTTTCTTGTTCCCTCTAAAAATGATTTGAAACAACATCTAAAAAGCTGTGAACTGGGTGGCCTGTGTTGCGAGTACCAAGTGCTTATGCCCGAGATTGTGAAGAAAATGCTGTGGAGACACAGAATCATTGGCCCATAACACAGCCCCAGGGAGTTAATTAGCAGTGGATACCCTGCCCAGCACAATACTGTAATTGTAGGACCATGATCTGCAGATAATGAGCTGGAATAGGGCTTAGAGGGAGCCATGGTGAGCTGGACTGTGATGTGTAACTAATGGTCCTCCGTGGAGGGAAAGACAGGGAGAGGTGGAGTAAAACTGGTACACGTCGCCACCTAGTGGTACAACCTTGAGTTGTCTTGATTAGAATGTGTCACAAATGTACACTAACAACTAGTTCAGATGATAATCCAAGATAAACCAATGTCAATCAGGTCTTCAAATTTAGGATTTAGGATTCTTTCATTGCTGTTTGTCAGCTGTGAATTTGCGTAAAATCATCTGGGAAGACTTCATGTCTTACAAACTGTCAATTTATAATTCATAATCATAATTTGGCTAAAAAATACCTCAATCAGTAATCAAGTAGCAGAGGTCCCCTCTCTTCTCATGTATTCAATAATGATATTTACCTATGAATGCAAGGTATTACGTGCTTCCTAGGACTGAAACAGTGTGGGTGGGATGATTATGTAAGAGTGTCAAAGGGAAAATTCAAACTCTTGAGTAAAATGTACAACAATGAAAGATGTCAATCGCTGCTAAATATATTTCACTGTGAAGGCTACAATGCTGTTCTAATAGGATTTCAATTGAGCTGCACAAAATGGACTATTACACAAAATACTATGTCTCAGTTATTACACAAACAAATGTATTATTTTCTTCTGTCAGAATTTAGGACAAAAACATTTCCTTAAAAGACAAGATACATTGGTGTAAGTAATGGTTATATTGCTCTGATGTACAACACCAAATCAGAAACATTTGGGATGTTGTGTAGAATACAAATAAAAGCAAAATGTGAGAATCTACAAATCTCGTGAACCCATAGCTGCAAAAAGGACACAGACGAATTACAAATTAGATTATTTCATGGAAAATAAATCTTCATTTTGAATTTGATGCCAACAACATGTTTTAAAAAAAGTTGGCATGGGGATACGTTTACCACCGTGTTATTAGACCTCTTCATGTAACAACATTCAACAACGAGTTTTTGAGAATGAAATGTTGTCCCCTTCCTGCCTAAAGTAGGATTTCAGCAGCTCACCTATTCTTAATCACATTTTCCATTCTACGATGCATCCAATATGACAGGTCTGGACTGCAGACAGGCCGTTTTAGCACCTGAAATCCTCTAAGGCTAAATATGTGCAGAATTAATTTCTGGCATTATTTTCCTGAAATATTCAAGGTCTTCCCTGAAAAAGACATGATCTGGATGCCAATATACAGTATATTGTTCAGAGCCTGTGTACATCATTCTATTCAGAATTGATTGTGCCTTCCCAGCCGTGTAAGATGTACTAGCACACCTCCACACCGTATAGATTCTGGGTTAAAGGCACTGAGCATTATAACAAGTTGGATAAGTTGGATAGTCTCTCTTCTTTTTAACCCGGAGGGATCCCTGATTTCCAAAAAGAATGGCAAATTTTGATTGGTCTACCCACTGAAACCTTTTCCACTTTACAGTACCTCCATTTTTAATGAGCCTAAGCCCAGTTAAGATGGTGACATTTCTGTATTATGTCTAAATAAAAATTCCTGAGTCCATACAATGATCTTCTTTACAGAAACAGGTCTAGAGTCTGGAATGCAGTGGCATCTGAGGTCCAATAGACCACAGCCATTCAAGTTGTTTCTCCGCTATGTCTATGCTACGCTTGTTTGCAAAGATCTCTCTGGATTCTCTGACTATTTTAACAATAATGTGTAATGTAGGTGACAAAATCCCAAATTACTTTGCGATTTTGCGTTAAGAAACATTATAATTATATTGTTTCATTATTTGCCCACACAGAACACAGAATGATGGAGACCCTACCTGTCTGTGATGCACTTTTTTATAGTCAATCATGATGCCAGAATTTTAAAATATGTTGTTGATATCATATACACTATTTTCCATGATGTAGTCACATTTTCAACATTTAATGTTGTCTTTGTCTTTTTTGCAGCTAAACATGGGTTTACACAATTTGCCGATTATCACATTCTGGTTTTATTTGCATTTTACACAACATCCCAACATTTTTTTGATTTGGGGTTGTACATTTCATTGTGATATTAACATTCTGCATTATAAACCTTGTTTGTGTTTCCCTTGGTTGTCAAAAACATGATACATAAATACATATGTGCAAGATATATTCTTGTGTTAATTAATTCTTTGTTAAAGCAAAGAACATCAATCATTTAATCATGGCATAGAAATACGAACTCAAAATGACATTTAATGACGAGGAGTCCCATAGAGAAAGAGGCTGGCTCACGCCTCCATCTGGACTTTGACATTTCGACTGGACTGAAGGTGAAGAAGTGGGTGAGAGGAACCAGATTTGTTTTTAAATCGTCTGTGGTTCGTTTGCTCTTGTCTCAATTGAAGTAAAGAAAACATCTGTTTAAACGTCCATTTACAAACACCACTGGTTGCACATGTACACATGGCCTGGGAAAAACTACACAGAGGAATGACACCGAAGGGAATGTCATGTGTCTCTCATAACTTGACCACCGGTCAAACAAAACACATTGCATAAAAAAGTATGGCATAATAGTATGGAAAGACAATTTAATGGAGAATATCTCTCCAGCAAAGATGACCCTGATGATCAAAAGGACTGAGCTATTACAGAATTAATGCGAGTGCCGTAAAAACGTGACATCATACCATCACATAGCAACACAGTCCTCACTTTGACACCGAGTGACCTAAACCTTACCACCATCGTCACAAGCACAGTAAAATACTCAAATATTGTAGCCCTTCCTCTTTTCCTTTGTATATATATACAGTATATAGGAGCAGGAAATTGTGTATTGGTCCTCATACAGCTGATTGGCTCTCGCTGCTGCAGATGTAGATGTTGCTCGGCCGTATCCTCCGCCGGCTCCGGCCGCCGGGCACCTTGGGGCAGAAGCGGCACGTCTTGGGCATGAACTCCAGGCAGGCCTCGCGGAACTTGCGGATCCTCCAGCAGTAGATGACGGGGTTGAAGACGGCCTTCAGGTAGCTGAGCCAGAGCGCGCCCACGCTCACCGGGTAGAAGGCGGCGCTGACGTAGAAGCGGCGGCTGAAGACGGCCAGCAGGCTGACCACCGTGTGCGGCAGCCAGCACACCGAGAAGCCGATGAAGAGGATGAGGATGGTGGTGAAGGCGCGCGTCTTGAAGCTCATGTCCACGCTGAGCTGCGGCGGCCGCTGCAGGCCCGTGAGGCCCAGCTTGCTGGTGGAGTGGGTCAGGCCCGGCCCCGGGCCGGCGGCGGTGCCGATGCCGCCGACCACGCCGCCGACGCCTCCGTCGCTGCCGCTGGCGTGGTTGTGGATGCGCGTGGCGTTGCGGCGCACGGTGTTGAGGATGCACAGGTACGAGTAGAGCATGACGCCGAACGGCACGAAGAAGACGGCCACGGCCAGCAGCACCGTGTAGCCGCGGTCGGCCAGCGACTCGCTGTATCCCAGGATGCACTGGGGCGCGCGCGCCGCCTCCGCCTCCTCGGGCGCCGGCCCGCGGCCGGCCCGCCAGCCCGCCACCGAGGGCAGCGCCACGCACAGCGACAGCGCCCAGGAGGCGGCGATGAGCACCTTGGCGCGGTGCGGCGTCAGCCTGTCCTGCCGCTGCACGATGATGAGGAAGCGGTCCACGCTGATGATGAGCAGGATGGACACGCCCTCCAGCACGAAGAGCCAGTAGAGCATGACGGACGTGCGGCAGAAGCCGCCGCCGAAGCGCCAGTCGGTGGTCGCCACGGTGACGGCGGTGAAGGGCATGCACAGCAGCGACAGCATGATGTCCGAGAAGGCCAGCGTGGCCAGCAGCAGGTTGATGGCCGAGCGCATGGCCGGCTTCTGGTAGACGATCAGGCAGACGATGGCGTTGCCCAGGAAGCCGATGGTGATCATGAAGATCATGATGGCCGCCAGCGTGACCCGCAGGGAGACGGGCATCAGGCCGGCCGCCGCCTCGTCGACGTCCTCGTCCGGCGGCACCGCGGCCGCGTCCGGCAGCTCCATCTCCAGCGGCTCCAGCCGGGCGCAGCCCTCCAGCGTGCTCATGTTGCACGCCGCCATGGCAACGCTTACAGGGTCAGACGTCAGGCCAGGTGCAAAGACGCACGCTTCATCCTTTCTTGTGCGTCAGTGTGTGTGTGCGTACGTGTGTGTGTGTGTGTGTGTGTGTGTCAGTAGTTGTGTTTGTGTGTGAGAATATAAGGGTGTGTGTGAGAGTGTATGTGTGTGTGTGTGTGTGTGTGTGGGGGGGGGGGGGGGGTGTTTCTGTGTGTATGTGTATGTGTGTGTGTGTGTGTGTGTGTATTTTTGCAAGGCTCTACTTGTCAGTCACTCCTCCTCAACTAGACTTAAATGGATCAGTCTGGAAGAGAGAGAACACACGCGTGGACCCAGTGAGTGATTCTTTGGGCATCTGCTCAAGTCGAGGTGAGGAGTGTAGAGAAATCCAAAATGGCACTCATCACACGTTTGGTGGCAGTGACGTCACTGGGGAACAGAGAATTACCATAAGCTGTTAAGCACACCTCCAGAAGATTAGCTGTGCACTCAGCTTTGACAGCCACAGAAATGAGGACCAGTCAAAGGTCAATTTCAATCGAGACGCACTTTCATTGTAACACATGAGGTCGGGTAAAAAGGGGCTTCTCAAACTCAGACATGAGCACACATACTAACACTAACACTTCCAATCACATGCAGCATCACTATTTCAAACGGTGCAATTCAAAGGCTACTCACTCACTCGCAGGATGCTGCAGTTGCCATGGTTACACATGGCTGTTCTGCACCGGGAGGGAAGGGGGAATACTGTGGTCTAATTCTCCCCAGCAGAAGAACACAAGATCGTAGACGTGCCCTGAGTTCCTTCCCAGACAATCAAGCACTGACGACCCTGTACGAATGACAAGATGACACCGTTTGGAAACATGAAATACAAGTCAAATACAATATAATGTAATACATGATAGAAGTGTTACATTAACCTGCAGATAATACAACCGGATAATATAACCGATCTTTTTAATTGATTAGAAAAATCCGGCATGTGGCCCAAGCTCTTTCTCACAGACGTTGAATCAATGCATGTTCTGCCACAACAGTAAAAGCACATCAGTGGTCAGTTAATGTTTGCTTTTGCTGAAATCTATCGGAGGGAAATCCCAGCACAATATCATCAAGATAGGCATTGCTAGGTAACCACCATGTGTTACACTGTGTTCTCAAGTGTGCTGCACTGGATGGTTACTGATCTGCTTGTGCATGACCACATTTAACACAAATGATTGCAGAGATGAATGATATTAGGTTTTCTTTCCAGCACACGCATAAGATGTATTCATAGTAGACAAATGTGACTTTTCAACTGAAGGAGGCCAACTTCCAGGCAAATTGTAAGCAATTGAACAGTCCGTGGTTCATTGGTGTAAAAGTACAAAAAAAAAATCATAAATCAAGTCAACAGAAAAACAAGAGATTTATTACAGAAAATATATTCATAAAGCCATAGTTTGTGAAAAGACAGAGGAATATCTTCAGGAAGGACAGGGTAATTCAGCAAAACAAACAAATCAAACCACAGAAGAATAAATAGACAGGGCTTCAAAAGCAAACCTGAGGATGAAATCATTAAACCATAAACCTTACATGAGGAGAGGCATCAGGTACAAAGTGCACTTTCTCTAGCCAGGTCTGTACAAACAGCACCTTGTAAAGTTTTGCTTTTCACACCTTGATAGGCCAACCTCATGCAAGTTTGTGCTGTAAATAATATTTGGTTTGGTGTCTCATAAATACAAATATAAACAGTAAATATAACCCAATATCAGATATCACTTAAGTATAGTTGTACTATAAATATCAGGAAGGGGCATAGGATGTTTGGTTTTGTTTTGACATTGTGTATCATTTAGCACCACTGAAAAGGAGGAACGTCAGAAGGAGTCAGAAGGATCAAAAAGCTTTCAAATTCCTATCACATCCTCGTATTCTTCCGAGACAACCAGGTCATCAGCTCCATGGCAACCAGACAATGCGCTCACTCGCTGATAGTCATTTTCTATCGAAGGACACGCAAGCTTTCACTTGCAGACCATAAGATACACATGCGTGGTGATCCAGAGTAATATTTCAGCCAGCATTGTAGCTATAGACCTGAGCTGAAATGATGACGAGAGAGCAAAACTTTCAGGCTAATAAACTCTAGTCTTAATTGCATATCGCCAGACAAAACAAATTCCACAGCCTCCCTATTCAACATCAAATGTTATTATTACAAAGGAAGAAGTTTGAAGAGCTTTGGGAAATGCTAGGTATTTTGATGAATAAAACAGGAGTTTCCTTTTGAAGAAATAGGCTATCAAAGATGAGCTGACCATGCACAAGCTTCACACACACTTACACACACACACACTTACACACACACACACTTACACACACACTTACACACACACACACACACACACACACACACACACACACACACACACACACACACACACACACACACACAAACACACACACACACACACACACACACACACACACACACATACACACACACACACACACACACTTTCTCTCTCTCACACACACATGAACACACACAGAATAGACATGCAAAACTTGTAAATGAACTGATCTGATCCCAGCTGTGGACTACTACATCCTTGCACAGTTGCTAAGATACCATCATCATGACCCTTACAGAGAACATTATTTTCCATGGTGTGTTGTATAAAGAATTCTAGTATGTCACCTAGAACCTTGATCACAACTGAGCCTCTTCACAGCGGCCAGTAGTAGGAATGAAAGCTATGATGATGACAACAGAACGATACCCTAGTATGAATTTAACGAGTCCTCAGATGGTGCGAAGACCTTCACCTGAGAGACAACAAAATTGAAAATACAGTCGAAATGTTCTCTTTTCCAGGAGACATAGCCTAGTCAATGTACGTTCGGATAAAAAAAAAACCAGACATCGACACAGTGGCTTTCGTTATTTAGTTATGCAAGTGAAATGTAGCAGGCAATAGGTGGGAGGTAGGCTACAGCCTCTGTCATCTGAGTAGGTATAATATATCGCAAAAGTACACATTATAAGCAGATTGAAATGCAATATGGGAATTAAAAACAATGTAAAAGACACACTGACATTTTACTGACGTGCTTGATTAAGATATAGCCTATCAATCATAATGTAACCGACTAATGAAAGGCAGGCTAACACTCTCCAATACAACAACTGAGAAAAGAAACATGTATTTAGTGAGCGCAAGATATTGGCGCTTATTAGGTTACAATTTATACTATGAAATAATCTAATTAGCCTACCTTTTCAAAGTAAGCCGAGTAATCTCAGAGCTGAATTGATACCAGCATTTACAGATCCTCCATGTACTGCCTGAGCCCAATAACGGCATGTCACGATTTAATCAAAGTGTTGATTAAAATCCACAATCACGTCCCTAGACCACAGACCCAGCTGCCAGACACTGTGCGGATCAACACGTGACCCAGACTGACGTCAGCAAAGGGACTTAATCGATTTGCTGTGCCTGCCGTTTTCATCTCAAGTTAGCAGACTTTGTGTCATAGGGTGGATTTGATGGGGTATGGATTACAGAGGTACGAAGATGTTTGTCTGTAAGGCCTTAATATGACCGAATATTCTAGACCGATAGGAAGCACCACTCCAACATCTCAAAGCCCCCCAAACTGCATACACGCACACACCCACTCATGCACACACACTTTTAGTCAAATGCCCTAACTCATTTACAGAACATCAGAACTGAAGAATAAGACTTAATGTGACCGTAACACAAACCGACAGGACCTCAACAGCACGGCTACTATCATGCCTGGCAACATCCTCTTCTATTGCAGTAAACATCTCTGTGCATCAAAAGTTACTAGGCTATCCACTGAGAACATCAACAACATGTGCTGCGTTCATATTAACGTTTCATTAATCACAGGCTGTCTCATGGGCCAGCGATATTATACCCTATTAACTTACTGTAACACCATATCACTAACCATGCTTCTACCCACAAGAGGCGGGGGGTCCCATATTAGACGTGAGGGCTCAGGGGTTGCAGGAGCAAGGTTGCCCCAAGTTCCACCACAAATCAATACTTGCTGCTGTACATGAAATAACGAGACAATGGAGACAGGCTCTGTTCTCTCCTACATATTAAAACGTCGCACGGAATACAGCCGTTGATTTTGTCACTAGCAGCCAACAGAATGTAATGTATGGAATAACCAAACGAAATCACCACTGCTTTCCATGGTCCTGATTCCATAGCTTGATGTAATGTGCATGCCAATCCAGAAGAGGGCAGTATATTCCCCTTTGTTGGAATGTGCTCCGCTTGAAATAGTCTCGAAGAAGTAATGCAAAGTGCAATGGCGATAGCAATTTCACTGTTTTAGTTATGAAAATGCCATCTGCAGTCATGATGTCTGAAAATTTTGACAAACTTCTGGAGCAATGCGAAACACAAGAGTTAGAGGTATGTTACTACCACAAGGCAGTTGAGCAGTGCTACCACAGCTTTCCGCGAGACAGCTTTGATTTGCTACAATTCATTGTAACGTTAACGTAAGCTAACGTTAGCTATAGCTAGCGAATTAAGTTAATAACAAAAATTACCAGAATACAATAGAGTTTATCTGGCTGATGATATATGCTTGAAAACATGAATTTAACCTGGGTTCTTGTACACCGCCGTCATGCCCATATTGGCTGAGAAAGCCGATTTGGCTGGCTTTACGTCAGTTAATATCTGCCTTGCTAGATTAGTTTGGCGCTGGATGATGGCAAGTCAGTGGCTTCATAAACAGTTATGACTAGTCAGGAGTCTTAGAGAGTCTCGTCATTTGCGACTGCCTAAAGTGAGGTTTCTGTCGCATTTTTTAGCTTGCTTTTAACAACTGAGGGGTTCAAGAATGTCAAGAAAGCGATTTGCTAATACCTCAAGTTAATTATGTTAGCCTGTCTAGTTTCCTGCTGGAAAATGTGTGATTATCACTTGCAAAACCCCCAAGCCAGTGAATTATTCCATTGTGTGCGGGAGGATGTCCATATGAGCGTGTTGTCGAGCTGCTTACTTACCTGTTTGGGTACAATAGTTGTGTTGGTTAACAAAACGTGTTGCATTCAAACTTGTGACAGCTGATGATGATGCTGTCTGTTCTTCACAGGCACCTGGTGGAATTGCCACCCCACAAGTCTATTCACAACTACTAGCTCTTTATCTGCTGCACAACGACATGTAAGCATCACTATTTTTCCCCCATATCCAGTATAAACTATTGTTTTCATTTCTAGTATTTTGTGCTTATCGATGCTGTTTAATTCCCAGGAACAATGGTAGATATCTTTGGAAGAGGATCCCTCAAGCTATCAAAACAGTAAGTACAATGTAGCTGGGAGACAGGTCCTCCGTAAGGCCATGGCTATACCAGATTTTACAAACCATCCCTTCCATTATACATTTAAAATCCCCCCTTTAGACTGAAGGCTAAGAGTCCTGTTTTGTAATAGGACCAAAAGGTCTTTTGTCCCCAGTGTAATGATGAATTCACACACACACACACACACACACACACACACACACACACACACACACACACACACACACACAGTATGTTGCTCATCTCTCAGTAGATACCTTGGCTGGTGTGTGGTCATCTCGTCTTGTGCTGTCTGCTGTCCTGTCCTGTTGTCTGATGTTGCTTGTCAGTTATCTGTATTGTATTGTTGTATTTATATAGAGTCTATATTTTGTGTAACTTACCTGTGTGCAAAATAAGTTTCCCTTTGGGATAATAAAGTTACAGAACTCAACGGAACTGGAATCAATAAGTAGAACTGGAATTGGAATGATTGAATTTTGCCAATAGCCAACCCCAATCACCACATGGTGGTGCTCAAGGACAGGCTTAGGTAGTGCCCTATATAGGCCTTTTTTCACCGACAGAGAACCGGCTCCGTTCCCGTTCGCGAACCAACATTTGAACCGTTTTCACCAAACAAAAGCCGGTTCGGAACGTGGCACCTTGGTTCGGAAGTTGAACCAAAAAATAGTTGGTTTTTCCTGCGAACCGGAGTGGGCGTGTCATTGCGTCTTTCAGAGGGAAGAAGGCTAAAAGCATGAGTTTTCCGTCCATATCAACTGTTGCCATGAGTAAACAAAACGATTCAACTAGCATTACACTGCAGACGTTAACTAGCATTTTAAACAGCTAGTTTCTGCCGTTTTTATGGGACAACTGGTCATATCATTCTCCCGTTTATGCATCTCATTAACTTTTGATTTTGCATGCACCACCCATTGTTGATGACACATCCTTGGTTCTGTTCAGAACTGGTGTAAATGCAGGCTGGTTCACTAGATAGCACCACGGTTCAAAGAATTCTGAACGGCACCAGTTCAACACCAGGTTCGTTCTTGGTGAAAAAACGCCTTATGTCTCATAAAGCACTAGGCTTAGGCTATTCGTTACGGACAAAATTATTTTTAATTCTAACAGAGGTTGTAGTTGAACATGTATTGTGGATGGATTAGTATGTCAACATATAGTTATTTCTGGAGTTGCTGAGACACATTGTCTGAAGTTACTTTAGTTTTATGGTTTGTTTTAATTTGATTGGGCGTAAATGTCTGGTGTGTAGATGGTGAATGTATCACATATGTCTGCGCACCATAAGATATTCATTTTGGAGACCTTTGCACATTTAAAATGGTAGACATTACATTTTATTATTTTAGATGCTGATTGACTGAGAGATGATGACAGAGAGAATGAGTGATGTGATTTTATTTTGTATATGTTGCCAACTTTACAAACCATCACTGGTGGTTGAAAATTAAATGAATGAAAACCTATTGCTGATATGTACATAGCTGTAGACCATCATTTAGGGATGCACAATGTTGGCTTTCTGCAGATGCAGATTACATTTTCATTAGAAATGTAGATTTCATCGTATCTGGACAGATGCTGCTTTCTCTGAATCATAATAGCTTCTGCTGATTATAGTCTCTCCGATTTATCTGCCAGGAATATCTGCCGAATTTGTCATATCTGCCGATACCGATGATGCCATTCTTAAGAAATAATCTGCTAATACTGATGTCCTGCTGGTAATAACAAGCATCCCTGCCATTCATAATTTCTTTAGCAAAATGTCTTAATGGAAAATAGTAAATACACTCAGGATGACGTGAAGGTGATTCTTTCTTATGATAAAGAGGTACTGTAGTTTGGGGGAAGACACTTGGCTTGTTCCTGCCAAGGGCCTCACTCCGCTTTAATCGCTCACTTCCCAGCTGGACTTTACATTGGTACTCTCTCCGCTGTGATTGGATTTGCAGGCGAACCCCGAGCTGGCCGCGGTGTGGACAGTGGGTCAGCACATCTGGCAGAGAGACTTCCCGGGGATCTACACGGCCATCGCCGCATTCCAGTGGTCTGAGAGCATCGGGCCCATAATGGAGGCGCTGCAAGGTACAACGGGGGTTTCCTGCCTGCTTGCCTGTTTTTGGGGGTCTGCTGGGAGTCACTGTGGTCGGTCCCCTGTTTCCGTTTCTTCTGGTGTTTGGGGGTTTGAACGAGGAGGAGGGTGTGATTTCTTTCACACCACTGCCTTGTCCTTGGGTTGAAGGCAGCACCAGCCCCATTTTGTTAGTGCTGTTTTTTTCTGATTGTACTTGCAGAGCGTTTTAAGATTCTTGGCAGATCCTTCAGGCCTGGACTTAGGCCTAGCTAGCGCATACCTCTGTGTTTGTCAGTTTTTCCCTCCATTGAAAAGCAGAGCTAAAGAATTCAACATGCTTGGGAGTCGGACTGTCATTCAGTTGATAGCTGTATTCATGATTGCAAACGCATGTAATTGTAAATCTTTGTTTGGCCCAAGGTATTTTAGACTGGGAAAATAATATTGATTTCTGATTCTCTGGGTACAACTAGAAGTAAATGAGAGAGTTGAAATGAAAGAGCCTGAAGAGGCATAATACATGACATGTACAAACTGTAGGTCTGATAACTGTAGCTACGATTGTGTGGGCTTTCTAAAGCCTCTCTTGGATACAAATGGAAATGAGAATTTTAGGTTTGAAGTTTACTAGCAGTTGGTTATTGGAAGTCCAACTGCACCTCATTACTTACAGAGAGAGAATGAGACTGAGTGGTGAGAATGATGAATTACAGTTATTGCAGATGTGAAGTTGTTATGGTGCCGACCAAACAAGTATCCCTTATGGCCATTGTTTCTCAGAAATGCACTGTCTTCGTGAACTGGTCATCTTGCTCATGGAATGAAGTTGTGTTAGTGCAGTTGACAGACATGATGAATTCACCTTTGGGCCAGTGAAGTGATGTTATAGAGATGTGTTATAGTCTTGCCTTTTGGGTCATTTAGACCACCTGCCTAGCAGCTGTTTCCCCTCAAAGAAGCCCAAATTGTGATTACAGTCAGATGGGCGGAATGACTCAGTGTGGTGATTTGTGTGTAAATCTTGTCTTGGGTGTTCTGTCTCAGTTAAAATATTTGTCTATGTTTTCTTCACGAGTCAGTAGTAAAATGATTAAAAGAGCTGATAAAGTAGGAACAACACACTCACATTAAAGCAACACTAAAGCACTTTTCCTCTGTCGCACACACGCTATTTGTTTATCCAGCAAATTACAATGTCCACAGACAAGGTAGAGAATGTTGCATGATTTTACTAAGCATCGACATCGAAGCAAGCCACATCGGTAGTTTCTTTTGTCTCATTTCATTGAACTACAGATACGCTACCCTATCTGGTAAAGTTACATAGAGTGCTGTTATAGCCGATAGAGGGCCGCGAAGTGAAAGTAGAAGTGCCGTTCACCCTGTTACGAGTTGATGAACCGCTGAAATGATTTTGTAAACATTATTTTAAGATACAAAAAACTCCTTAGTAAAATTATTACAAGACCTGATAAAGTAGGAAGGAACAACACACGCACATTAAGTAGAACAATTCTGTCTCTTTTCATTAGTTGTTGCACATTGCTATTTCCAAAATCTCAAAATCAGAAGGAAAATGTGATGTTACCTCCGACTTGAAACATACAGTATCATGTATGTCCCATAGTAAGTTGATGACATTTAGTCAGAAGAGAATTTGGCCTCTAAATAAACTAGGCGAGTGGAAAGCCACATGTCGTACTCCTTTTCCATTCTATAAACAGGTGAAGGGGTAAACAAAATCTAACAAGCTAAATCATGTTTTTTTTCCGGAGGCAGTGACTAGTTGTGTACTCCCCCCGACCCCCTGAAGCAGGGCACACGGTTGTTCTTTGTGAGCTGTCCTGCAACACATCACATGTGCTGTGTTTATCAGTCGTCTGATACCCCAAACCCGTGCTCCCCCCCCCCCCCCACCCTTGCCTCCCCCTGGCCGGGTGACTGGACTGCCACTGCGGCAGACAGGCGACCAGAGCGGGGGCTGGCCACTGCGAAGCGTGACACGACTCATAGCCCAGCAGGGGCTTTTATAAAGTGTCAGGTGGGAGAAGGAGAGGGAGTGGGGGGGGCGGGGGGGGCGTGGGGGGGGGGGGGGGGGGTGGGGCACGTTCTCCGAAAACAGACTCAAAAACAAGCAGGGAGGAATGTGTGACTGGATTGGATGGCTGGCTCAAGTGTCGGTGGCTGCCAGTGGGGTGGTATAAAAAGTCAGGGCCACCGTGCCCTCAGTAGAACAAATGCACTTCATGAGACTGGGCGAGCTGCTATAGAGCTAGTGGAGCAAAAACGTAAGTTCCTGCTCTTCTTTGTTTACTTCTCATACGTAAAGCTCATTTGTGTGAAGGAGCTTGTTTTTTTTAGTTTTTTTTGTTATTGACAAGTTGTCCAACCGTTTGCAAACATATATCCGAACCTTGTTCGCCCCCCCCCCTTTAGCACGACTTTTGACAAGGTCAGATCCTTGTTGACATGGATATCCAACGAGCCGGCTCACTGATGGGGTCCCCTAACTCGATGGAGAGCCTGGAGAAGCAGCTGAGCTGCCCGATCTGCCTGGACATGTTCACCAAGCCCGTGGTGATCCTGCCGTGCCAGCACAACCTGTGCCGCGGCTGCGCCAGCGACCTGTACGACTCGCGCAACCCCTACCGCTTCTCGGGCGGCGTCTTCCGCTGCCCCACGTGCCGCTTCGAGGTGGTGCTGGACCGCCACGGCGTGCACGGGCTCCAGCGCAACCTGCTGGTGGAGAACATCATCGACCTGTACAAGCAGCAGCAGGAGGGCAGCGGCGGCGGCAGCGGCGGCGAGAGCAGCGCCCCCGAGGCGCCCGTCAAGCCCAAGGCGGGCAAGGAGCCCATGTGCCAGGAGCACGAGGACGAGAAGATCAACATCTACTGCATCACCTGCCAGGTGCCCACCTGCTCCATGTGCAAGGTGTTCGGCGCGCACAAGGACTGCGAGGTGTCGCCGCTGGCCAGCGTCTACCAGGCGCAGAAGGCCGAGCTGAGCAACGCCATCGACGCGCTGGTGGCGGGCAACGGGCGGCTGCAGGCGCTGCTGAACCAGATGGAGGAGGCGTGCACGGCCGTGCAGGAGAACGCGCAGCGCGCCAAGCAGAGCCTGGGCGAGCGCTTCGACGGCCTCTACGCCGTGCTGGAGGACCGCAAGGCCACGCTGCTCGACCGCGTCGGCAAGGAGCAGGACGACAAGGTGTCGGTGCTGCGCGGGCTGGCCGGCCGCTACGGCGACCGGCTGCAGGCGGGCTCGGAGCTGACCGACACGGCGGTGCGCGCGCTGGAGCAGAGCGGCGCCGCCGAGTTCCTGCAGGCCTCCAAGGGCCTCATCACGCAGACCAAGGACGCGGCCAAGAGCTCGCTGGCCGAGGAGCGGCCCGAGCCGGGCTTCGAGCGGATGGACCACTTCACGATCAACACGGAGCAGGTGGAGGTGCTGCTGGGCAAGATGGACTTTGGGGTGGACGACGACGAGTTTGAGGACGCCGAAGGGGAGGAAGAGGAGTGAATGCGAACTCGAGGACTTTTGAACGTTGGTTTTTAGGAGTTTAGGTTTGTCTAAGTGAATTTTGAACTGAATGTGGAGTGGAGTGTCGCCAACACCAACAACTTGAATTGCAAAGGTGCCTTGGACAGTATTTTTATACGAAATGTACGGTAGCCGAAATGTACTTTTTTAAGAAAGATTTTTGTATTGTTCTCTCATCACTTTCACTCCATGAGTCTGATTAATGAGTCGGATATCCTCTGTTAATATTGGAGTCTGTGATTTTTGTTCTGCCACAGCAGTTAGCTGTGATTTGAATGTAGAATGTCTAGTAAAGTGCTCAGGCACGTGAATCCATTTGCCATTTTGAATGTCATTCATTTCTAACTGGCCATTAAAACATTGACAAAACAAAAACAAATGATTTCAAATTGCTGATTCCGAACAACAATCAACAGACGTTTTGACTTTTCAGGACACAGACACGTACAGTACAGACCAGAACTCCTCCAGAACAGCGCCTTTACTTTCCAACTGACTTTCTCACTAAACTATGACCCAGTCCTGACTTGAATGCCGCCCATGGCTGGTGAGAAGGGACGGCTATTTTTAAATGTCAAGAGGCTGAGAGGAGCGCTGAGAATAGATAGCCATGAGGGCCTGCTGGGGTCCTATTGCCACCCCCTCCCCCTTCACTTGTGCCGGGCTCAGCAACTCACGGTCCTTTATAGGAGGCCAAAAGGGAAGGTGTTGTGTTAGTATACCATGTCAGTAAACGTGATCGCCACGGAAATAGACTCGAATTGCGTTACCAAAGAGTTTTCTAGGACATGGTTTTATTTTTATTGAGTATTAAAAACACTAAGGAAAGAAAAAACAGACAAAAAACAAACTACAATGTGCCCACAGAGAAGTTTCAGTTTTTTTAGTTTAGGAAAGTGTACCCACTACCCAGTACTGTATGGGCAACAGTTATGATGCATCTTTTCCTTCCTCATTACTCACGTTCAGTTTGCTTATAAATGGAATAGGACATCAGCGTTTAAGGACACTAGAAGTGACGAGACAAAAGAACGTCCTAATGTAAAACAAAGCCAGAGGACCGGTTGGGACAGCATGTAGGGGGGTGAGTCAAACGGCTTTTTCTGTCGTTGCAGCTGTCCGTAACCTTCATGCTTGTTATAGCCCCCCACCCCCACCACCCCAACACACACACACACGCATACACACACGCACACCGTTGCTCTACCGGTGTTGCAACCAAAGTGGTGTTTGTAAACACTGGATGTTGCCATGCTGTAAAACTTAAACGGTTCAAAACATCTTGTGATGGTCATTAGAAGACACTCTACTGGTGGGAACGACACATACGTAACAGCACAATGTCTCTGTAGAGTGGGAATTGTTATGTGCGTTAAGTGATCTTTACATACAGGCCAAAGCACACATACCCCACATGTGTTGTAATGGAAATGTTGCATTACATGACCAGGTTTTGTTTTCTCTGGCAGCAATGACTGGCCAGGTCCTGACCTTAACAACCGATAGGTTTTAAGATCTTCTATGAAGTCTTTTTGTTGTAGACGGATATATACGACCGAGCCTCCAAATAACACAAAATGTGAATTTGGTGCTGCATTCCAACTCCTCGTCCATGTCTGTGAATATTGTGAGAACGATTCTGATTATTTGAATATCAGGGCAATAAAGTTTACAGCTGGACCGTAACGATTTAGATTGGATCACCTCCGCTCAACTAGTCAGTTGTTCATTGACTTCCACAAATTTGTTTCTCTTCCAATACTCACTGACTGCCCTTTATTTTTGGACGGCCACGACCCCGAACCCCATTGACACATTTTGGTGCAAGGATTTCACATTCAGGTGCAAATGAAATACTGTAGCTAGTGTTGAGTTATGAAATCTACAATATTTTTAAGGTGTTTATTTAGTTATTTTACTTTGACCTACAGCTTTTCTTGTGGAAACTGGAAGGTCCTTCTGGAAGGTCCTCCATCCAGCCATAAGATTTGTCTGTCAACAGATAATCAACGAGCTGATGTTTCTTCACAGTGTGATCCTCCAGATGTGTGTGAAGCCAGCTAAATCCGTGTTCTGTCATGCTGCCAGTGAACTTTTTAAGTGGAATACAGTTTAAATTGTAGCCCAGTGTTTTTTCAGTGACCACATAAAATGTTTTCAGATTTGCTGGAAGTATATTCGTTTCAGCTAATTCATTTAAGGGAAACATTATATTATTCCTTTGCTTCACTTGATCTCTCTCTCTTCCTCCCTCTCCTTCCCTCTCTCCTAGCTTCCCTCTCTCGTTCATTTTCTGACGTGAACTGTTTCATATGACTCCTGGTTCTTGTCCGGACCCTGATAGGCAGCTGTTTCTGGTGAAAGAATGTATTTGGCGCCACCTGGTGGCTCTGTTGTTGTCTGTCTGACAATTGTTCTCAGGCTTATCACCATCATTGGCTGTACACAATGGAATTACCAGCTGTCGTAGTCAGTCTTGTTCATTATAGTCATCACAGCTGTGATTCTTCTCTGCCTGCATTGTATCAGTGTTTGGGAAAAGTAAACCTCCCAGAACAGTAAATTAACAATCATTCATCAGCCGATTAATTTTAATCCATTTTTGCCTTTTTGCTTACAAACGTAATCACTCCTGTTGAAGTTTGATATATCACTCCTGCTGAAGTTTGATATACTTGCCATCCTGATGATATGTGTGTGTGTGTGTGTGTGTGTGTGTGTGTGTGTGTGTGTGTGTGTGTGTGTGTGTGTGTGTGTGTGTGTGTGTGTGTGTGTGTGTGTGTGTGTGTGTGTGTGTGTGTGTGTGTGTTCCAGAGTCCACCCGCAGGAGAGCCTATGGGCTCGTAGCTCAGGCTTACACCTCCATCATGGCGGAAGACTTTGCTGCGTTTGTGGGGTACTCTGTGGAGGACGCTGTGAAAGGTGGGTCACTGTGCTGTTAGTCAGCAGTCTAATGCTCTGCTTAGTGCTCTCATTCTTTGAAATCCAATGATACTTTTCTTCTGAACTTTTACGTGCATTATTATTAACATTAACACATTAAAGGATGTTCTGTGGAGCGTTTTTTTTTGTGGCAGGCTTAAAGGGATAGTTCGGGTTTTAAGACACGAAGTTATATGGGTTCCCTGTCAGCAACGTTGTGCATCAGCACTGACTTACCCCCCGACAGCGTCCTGTGAGCCGAGATCCAGCCGGTTTTTGATCGTTTTTGATGCCGGACTATTTTCTTCAGCAAGTTTCTGGGGTTCAAGTGTTTTTCTTCTCAAAACCATATGCGTTCAACAGAGTGATATATTTGCACCACAAAAACGTTGTCCAGCTGTCAGTAGCGCGCAGTGATAGGAATCGCGAAAAATAAGTAAGTGATAACGAGGTTTGAATTTTTCCTGGACAACGTTTTTGTGGTGCAAATATATCACTCTTTTGAACGCATATGGTTTTGAGAAGAAAAACACTTTACTTTCGTGACCCCAGAAACTTGCCGGACTACTTTCTTCAGCATCAAAAACCGGCTGGATCTCGGCTCACAGGACGCTGTTGCGGGCTAAGTCAGTGCTGATGCACAACGTTGCTGACGGGGAACCCATATAACTTCGTGTCTTAAAACCCGAACTATCCCTTTAAGAAACCGTTGACTTGCGCTCCACTGACCTATGTCACACCGGCTAAGTTGGAAATGAGGCCCTACTACTGTATGTCCAAAATTCCGAACTGATCCTTTGACAGATCATGTCAGTGCTGTTTCATGCTATTTCTATTTTATTTGATACATTTGCCGTTGAAAATTCCCTACTGTATGATGTTATTCAGTCTTTTTCACATTTTTAATGAATCCCTCTTGCCAGGCTCTCTGACCTTTCTTCTGTGCTGTTCATTTCGCTGTGTTTTCAGTTCATTTTTGATTCAAACGTTGTGTTGAGTGTGTATTAACAGAACATTTCAGTGGTGTTTCTTATTATTTCTATTTTATTTGATACTTTTGCAGTTAAAAAAAAATCCCTACTGTACTGTAGGATATTATTCAGTCCTTTTCACATTTTATAATGCCTCCTTGCCAGGTTTCTTTGACCTTTCTTTCTGTGCTGCTCATTTTGCTGTGTCTTCACTTCTTTTTCCCTCCATTTACCTTTTCTGCGTGCCCTTCCCCGCCCACAGTCATGCCTTTCCTAAGTCTCATTGGCAGGCAAAGAATTTTTCTGTTACTAGGCTACGGCCAGCGAGCGTTTGATGTGAAATGTGGGAGCGGGTGCAACCGCACAGCTATTAAACCTCTGCTGAACTTTTTTCCCTCTCTCTACTCCCCATCCCTCTCCAACTCCAACTCCGACTCCCACTCTCTCTCTCCCCTCCCCTCCCACTCTCTCCCCTCCTCTCCTCCCCTCCTCTCCTCCCCTCTCTCCCCTCCCCTCCCACTCTCTCCCCTCCCCTCCCACTCTCTCCCCTCCTCCCCTCCCACTCTCTCTCCCCTCCCCTCCCACTCTCTCTCTCCCCTCCCACTCTCTCCCCTCTCTCCCCTCCTCCCCACTCTCTCTCCTCTCCCCTCCCACTCTCTACCCTCCTCTCTGCTCCCCCCTTTTATGCGTAGGAGTGGTCAGCCAAGGCTGGCAGGCAGACCCCAACACACGGATGGTGATGCCGCAGAAGCCAGGTAGGGGACACTGTTTCTCTTCTTTTCTTTTACTCTTTCTCACTCTCTCTCTCTCTCTCTCTCTCTCTCTCTCTCTCTCTCTCCATCCAAACCCCCCCCCCCCCCCCCGTCACCCTCGCCACACTTGTGCGTTTGCCGTGGAGAGCTTGTATCCCGCAGCCTGTCCCTGGGCCTCCCGCCCCCACTCCGTTTCGTAACACTCACATGGAAGGAATTGTGTTCACCGCCGGGAATTATGGGCCACATTTTCCCTGTTCTCTCCCCCCGCGGAGCCCCCTCTCCTGCTCCGTCATATTTCTGCAGCTCTGCTTTCTCTCACACACACTCTCTCTCTCTCTCTCTCTCTCGTCCGCTGCCGCTCCACTTCTAAACATTTCCCATGTAAACACATGTCACATTTGTCTTTAGGTAATACGTACTATTTAAAAGCATGCACTTCGAGAAGGTAGCCAGATACACAACAATACGGAAACTGATCCATCCAATATCATATCAGCGTACAGGCCCTTCCCATGCACAGTCTCGCAACGCTTTGTGGAAGTAGAGGCTCTGTCTAGTGCAACCTCAGCAGACTCAGTAGCTCGGTCCTCACAGACTTCTGTCTACAAGGCTGGATCCGCCGAAGCCTCCCCTGAGGATTTCCCTCTCAGTCGTGTCCAACCATACAGCTCTGGCCCAGAAAACCCCGGCCTCTCAGAGCTGCAGTCTCAGTGCTGCAGTCTCAGTGCTGAACTACCAGTGTTGAACTCTCAGTGTTGAACTTTCAGTGCTGAACTATCGGTGCTGAACTTTTAGTGTTGAACTACTGTATCAGTGTTGAACTATTAGTGTTGAACTATCAGTGTTGAACTATTGGTGCTGAACTTTTAGTGTTGAATTACTACATCAGTGTTGAACTATCAGTCTTGCACGCTCAGTCTTGCACGCTCAGTCTTGCACACTCAGTCTTGCACGCTCAGTCTTGCACGCTCAGTCTTGCACTCTGGACGTTGCCTGACTGAGACCCTTCCTGCTGGTGTGCATCTCCGCTAGCTGTGTGCAGAGAGTAGAGGGCATGGTAGAAGAAGTTGCATTGTAAAGCCCCTGCTGTTTACATCATTGTCACGTCACCAGTTTCCCACAATCAGCTTTGCTTTTGTCTGTTTTGACACTTTCTTGGCTTTGTACAGTGTGTGGCTCCATCAGATTCTCATGCACTTCTCTCTCTCTCTCTCTCTCTCTCTCTCTCTCTCCTACAGATCCGCCCCCTGTCTCTCTGGTTCCAAACGAACAGCAGCTGGCCAGACTCACTGACTACGTGGCTTTCCTTGAGAACTGATAAACGGCCTCCCCTCCTGCTCCTCCTCCTCCTCCTCCTCTCCCTACGCCTTGGCCACCTCACAGATGACACTGCGAGAGTCATCTTCTCTCTCCCCAATCTGGCCCAGAAGGACATCTCGGACTCTGCCATCCACTTTGATGTCCACACGCCATGGTTCAATACACAGCCCAGTCTGCAGTGTCCCCCCCCCCTTCAGATATTCACCCCAGCTTGGTCTATACTAGGACCTGTTTTTTTTTCTTTTTTTTTTTTTTTCAATTTTTATCTTTTGTTTGCTGTCTTCATGATGTGGAAGGTCAAGGCGACGCAGAAGGATGTCGTAAACTGTTGTGATGTTTAATGCTATCGTAACAGCATTGATGAAGGGTAACTTTGTTTCCCATAAAATGCATCTGAACATCAAACTGCTCTGTGTTTTGGCAGTTGTTAGGCACCATTATTTGTGTGGTCTACAGCTGTGTTGAATCTCTCTGAACAGTTTCTGATTAAAGCTTGTGAGATACAGATCGCTGCTCCGGCTATTCACTTTAACAAGGTTGGTCTGAAGGGATGTTTATGTAATAGATGATGGACTAAAATGGTAGAGATTATAAATGGTTTGTTCTCTTTGTTTAGCTCCAGATGCACAAAAGTGTCATTCTGTGTATTGCAAAAGTGTCATTCTTGGCACAAACATGTATCAGTAATGACGTACCCGGGGTCTGGTTGAAACAGGAACTTCTGGGTCCACTGCTTCATTGTTCTTCACTCAACAATTCCATGGCTTATTGCAGATTTCAACTTTCCTGCTCTCTCTAATTTTAGAATATCAGTGTTTTGTGTGTGGTCTCTCTTTCTCTCTCTCTCTCTCTCTCTCTCTCTCTCTCTCTCTCTCTCGCTCTCTCTCTCTGACCCATTGTTGTTTTTGCTGCATCTTAGCCGGATTGCTCATGTTTTTCTTGAACCACTAGCATGCGGCTTCCACATGAAGGCTCTCGAAGAATCAGTGAGTTTCAAGGTAATCTGCCTTTAGCCCAGTGTGTATGTATGTGTGTGTGTGTGTGTGTTTGGAACACATTTAATCTGTATTTTCATAGCAAATCGCACCCCCTCTCAATCTTGGTGAGAGTAGTTCATAGTTTCTATTAGTTTCATTCACTGACATTAGCATTATAAAGCAGTTCTTTCTGGCTAGCTTCTCCAAGGCTGCATGCAGCACAATGTTATCTGTATGCCATCTGCCAGAGCCAGACCATGACTGAGTCATGTGAAATTCATCCCAATCATCAAAAGAGGAGCACACTTTGAGCTCCCTTTGATCTTTGGAGACAGTGAAAAGGACAAATGAGGTAACTCGGACATCACAAAAGCAAAAAAAAACAAAAAAAACAACAACAACAGAGGGGGACAGAATGCATCTTTTCTCTGAGTGTTGGCCACCCCTAACATCTGGGCCCCGGCTTTAAAAAACGTGCAGACCAAATGTCTCCTCTGTCTTTTCGCAATGAAAAGAATGGGTCATAGGAAATGAGTTTAGCGTAGTTAAACAGAGGCGAAAACCGAGCCTCCGGCTCTAAAGGCTGTGTGTATACTGCCCTGTTTACAGTACCAGGCCCGCGGGCCTCCCTCCATCCTCATGGGGGGACTGGATTGTTTGCTTTGGATAATTGTGTCTTTTGAGCTTACCTCAGCAGTCACTTCAGTTTACAGAGACCCAAAAGTGTGGGTTTAAACACGAGCGCTTGTGGAAAGTCATTTAGTTTGTCAGACGGCGATTTGTTAACTGTCACTTGGGCGGTTGGCAATGCTAGGCCCTGGGTTCTCTACTGGTGTTTGTACTCTTGAGAGGCCCAACCTGAAGGAACACATAGGGCGTCACGTAGCAACATTCCAACTCAGCCAGATGTATGCTGGTTTACGAGAAACGAAATCTCTTATCTCTGACCCAACCCAACTATCCCTGACGATCTTGAGGAGTCAGTAATTGGGTTAATACTCAGTGGTGAAGTAGCACAATGGTTTTTGTCCAGGCCAGCACATTCTCTCACTTAATAAGCAATTCTTCCCTTTGTTTGTGATGACACAAAGCTACTGTCTGTCAAAAGTGGGTGCTGTCCTGTCCCGCCCACACCAAACCTCCGTGCCCTGCAGAATGAACTTGAGACAGATGGAGGGCGGTGATGCACTGCGATGGGTGGAAGTAGGCTGGGCCAAGTCTGAGGACTTTACAATGCTGTTGCTGGCAGAGGTATTTTTATTTGCTCAAGATCCTACGCCATGGAGAAGGTGTGTGGTTACTTCAGAAACATTCAGGGAAAAAACAGTACCAAACTTTTGTGGGGTTAGACAGGGAGGCCCAATATGACCTTGACTATACTGTATCACATAGTATCAATCCTTACTCAACTCAGTGGGCTAGTTAAAAACACTGTGTGATACTTTAACACATTGATGCTCATTCATCTGCAGACTAAGCATTGTATAGACCATAGTGACTTCTCCAGCTACTGTTTCCAAACCTGTAGCCATTCCATCTGTTTCAAAATTTGGTTTGTTATTTGAACACAGGTGGATCACCAGCATTGAACCTGCGTTTTGGAAGTTTTTCTTTTCCACAGGGTTAATTTTGCTGTGCATCTACTGTACTCTACATTTGCAGGTTTACATGACTCCCAATGACTCATGGAAATATATAATTTCAAAGCCAGTTAAGCTTGGAAATGGGCCTTTTATTATGGTCACAGACCCCATCCTGTGATACTGCAAGCAAGGGGGTGCCAGCAAGTCCATTTCAAAGAGGCAAACAAAACACTCATCCTCACATGGCAGCGAATATTCCATATACATATTTGTCACAGTGCCCTCCCTCAACATTCCGGTGGAGAGACCCTTCATTTCGAAAAGGCTGAGCATCCCGGAGTCCGAGGAAATCGGGAATGTGTATGAAATATACGCTGGACAGCCACAGGAACTGCGGCCACTTGGGGCTTGTCATGTGGGCAGCACATGCCTGAGGGATATTTCATGCCTGTCTCGTTTTAAGGGGTATCAGCTGCAGTCAGGAATGTAAACATGTAAAGTATAGAGGGAGAGGATAAGACATTGACTGTGCATTTTAGGGGCTTGTTCGAAAGGAGCTCATTAAGTAAAAATTTCCCTCAAACTTAAGGTTTTTTGGAGCCCAGGAGATGTGATTGTGAGGGGTTTTTTTTTGTGTGTATTGAGAGAACTTTACTCTTTACTTTATTACTAATACAGTACATACACTCATTTTACTAAAACGTGTGTTGTTTGTTGATATGAAACGCTGTGCATGTTTTAAATTGTGCTCTTGTTTTATTTAAACTGCATGTTTAAATGATTGTCTTCCCACATTTGATTCACAGAAATTAGGAGAGGCAGGCAGGTAGACAGACTGTTCCATCAATGAGAATTCGAACATTGTTAAAACACATGACAAAGTCATTTTTATACACTAAGAGGCAGACTGCAATGCAATCGCCATTCTCTTTTCAGTCACACTTTTTGCTGGTCCCAATGCACTCATCATGACAGCTAGTTGCAAAAGGTATTGAGTCTTTCATCCCGTTCTTAGCATGGATGGCACAATACCAGTTTGTTATGCCTAAAACCATACCAATCCGTCTTTTACCCTTTGTTAAAACAGCTATGCTGTCTATACATTTGCGTGGGGGGTGTATCATGTTTTGTGATTCCTGGACATTGGAGATGTTCAAGTTTCATGTTTGCTGTTACATTTGTTTACATTCAAGGCACTTTTCAATGTTTACAGTGAGGGAGGGTAAATTATTACCTTTTCTTGACTAGCTATCTTGAATGCTATCTGTTTGTAGTGTATACTCAATGTGGAAGTGGTTGGTTGAATTAGTGTACAACATGTCCAGCCCCAAGTGGCTTATCCAATCAAAGACTGCATAAATACAGATGACTTGTCCACCTTGAGGTAAACACTTGACGAGAGATCATTTGAAACAGAGTGTTAACCCTGTGGGCATAGTGAAAACGCTCTGTGCACCTTTGACAGGTTTTTTTTTTTTTGTCATCATTGCACCTTCATGTGGTGACTGAAACAGGGTCCACAGGGCATGTCTGACATCACATAGTTAAGCCAGCTGTTCGAACTCACTGAGGTCACAGATACGGCAACGCTTGGCCATCTGTTGGCCATGTGTGTGTCTCTCCTGAAAGATTTCATCCACCAGAGGCCCCCGTCGCTCTCCGGCCCCTTTAGTCTTGGCTTACACGTGTATGGGGTTAAAATACATCTCGCCACGTTTGACACCAGCCTTAACTAGCGACCATGTCTGATGCAGAGCAGGCACTGTTTGTTGGAGCCATTCGTCCAGTGAAACGAATGTGGAATGTTACAGGATATAGTGAAGTATATTGCTTTCTGCATAGCAGGACAAAGTAACAATGGAAACCTCACAATTTCCTCTCAACATTGTTTCCTCATCCCAAAGCTTTCAGACACGGAGTGCCATGTCTTGCTTCCCAGAGCTCAGTATTGATGTCTTCATCGACTGTAGGCCTCCTTGTTAGTGTCCGAGGGACGACAGTCCATTACTCATCTCTTATTTAAAACTTTGACATCTACCCCCTTGGTGTTCTCATAAAGAGCCATTTGTGAACGCTGCCAAAATGTTAAGCAGTGCAAATTTTGGGAAACAATTATGCATGCATGCATGTGTGTGTACCATTCGTCTGTCTGAGGAGAGTGCAAAATTGGGGAGAGTCAGTCAGTTTAAACAAAGCGGTACTCATCCACGTCTCTGCACTCCTTCGCTCCGGAGAACTAAATGTTTCCATGCAGGCTTATGACTCAGTGGCTCAGACAGAGGCTGTGAACTGCAGAGTTGAGGGGGGAGAGGAGGTGGCCATCCCCCCAGCTTTAAGTATAAATCAGAGAAGATTTTATTGGAGCCTCCAAAAGGAGCTGCTTGCCTAGGCCGTGTGATTGATGCTGTGGGCTTGAGACGATCTTTGAAGTCGTAATTAACCAGTACAGATGTTGGAGGACGACGACGCTTTGATTCAAACAATATGGTGCGACCGACTCAGAAAATTCCTCCCCAATGAGAACCCTTGGTGAAGGCAGTGGCCTGATGAGTGCAAAACTCCAATTAAAGGGAGAGGAAAATACCATCTCCCCTTATAATGTTTGGCTGTCTTGTTAGAGAATTGCATGGTTTTGTTTATGATAGTGAAGTTACTACATGTGTGTTCAAGTAATGGAAACTTGCTTCTGCCTCCTAACTTCAACACTTACAAATACTGACACTTTAAAAAAAACAAAAAAAAAACAATTGTTTATACGGTTCTCTAGTGACAACATTGCACAATTTGTACAAGTTTGAAGCTCTTTTTGTTACATTTTGGTACCGGTACAAGAGCATGACGATAGCAGATGGATCCTCATTTATTTGACTTGCCATCTCTCTGAGGTTACGGCCAAAAGGTTGCAGGTCTTTCTGAAGCAGATGCTCTAATTGTGGGAATGTGGTACCAGTGCAACAGCATGAAGATAACAGACGGATCCTCATTTCTCTCCCAGGGTTAACTAGCATGACCTTTGACCTCCCAGAGGTCATGAGCAGGAGGCTGCAGAACTGTTTGAAGCAGAGATGGTTTAAAAGAAAAAAAAGTCTAGAGTGGCCTGAACTCATCATGATTCATGTGAAGATTTCATTTTTAAACCAGACATATCTTTTCTTTCAGTCATACAGTAGTTCAGCTCTTGTTAGCTTAAATCACTCCAATACCTTGACATTGCTGGAAACTGGAATTGGAAACTGTTTATCTCTTACTCCTCATGACATTTAGCACATGAGATTGATTTATTTCTTTTCTTTTTTTGCTTAGTGTTCATTGTGTGCACACAACTGCCTTTTGCTTATTGTTAGGCTTGTAGTTGGCTTCAGAAAGTCCAGCAGGGAGTAGAGATTCACCAGCCCTTGGAACAGCCCTTCAGTCTCCTACATTTCTGTCTCAGGGGACACAGTAGATCTGGTGATGTTGCACATCTGCTGTGTGTGTTATGAAGGCGGAGGGGAGGAAGGTCTTTTAAACACCAATCCCTCACAGGGGGAAATGTGTAAAACAATGTGGGGTTTGTATATTCTATAGGTTTCTACTGCGGTGGCACATGTGAGCGTCTGCCTATTCAGAAAGAAAACAGTCTGACTCTGACACACACTCTCTTCGGAGAGGCTAACTGCAGTCATTGCAGTCGGGTAATGTCACATTGCCACAGGATTTGTAAATAACTGAATGTGTTGTTAACAATCTCTGATCATGGTGAAGTTGCCTCTCACACCAGTGTGACCAAATGTGTTAAATGCACCATAAATGGTGGGAAAAAGGTGAAAAAGAAGAAGCAAAACTTTCCACTGCCTAATTAATTCTCTTTTTAAACACGTCACACTTTTTTTCCACAACTAATTGAAAAATAAGGCTGTGCTTAATTTTAAGAGGGAGAGGTAAATAGTTACTCACACGCTCCAGTATCGCTTAACCCTGGAGGTTGACCCTGGCAAAAGTAAACTGTAATCAAAATCTGAGTCAACACAACAGATCCGATCCAATTAAGTTGCAGTGTACACATGCTTCTCTCTGAAGCACACACAGCAGCCTACTGAGGGAGGAGGCACTAAGTTACGACCACATCATAGGCATATGATCACCCTCCAGGCATATGAGGGTGGATGTCAATGAAGACAATGACAGTAAATCACAGTCATTGTAATAACATGATAATATCATACGAAATACCATACTGTCATCGATAGTTCTGTGTTAGAATATTCCCACATCTAAAGAAAGTTACACAACAAAACACACTGTTCAAGTGCTTTCAAACATGCTGGTGTCATTTTTCAGAGTTTCCCCAATGTTTCTTATTAGCATCCCTCTCCATCTTAAAGACTCAGATTCCATAGCTAGACACTCGTCCTCTCTGAAGTTTGACCTGGCTTTGACATTCCCACATAAATTATGTTATTTGACCCCGTGTTGATAACAAGAGCTCAGAGAACACCCGTGTAACATAAAACAGCCAACTCCAAGGCCACGGCCAAGATGGCGACCGAAAACCCTCTACTTCAAACAAATATTTATCTAGCTCAGCAGGGAAGTCATAGTAAATAAATTACATTAGTTTAAATAAATAAGTCCAGTCTGATAAAATATCAACTTGGTCGTATTGTGGAATGTAATTGAGTTTTCAACAAACTGATTTTTTTTTTGTCATTCTGAGGCTACTATATGTCACACCTGGCTTTCGTTGTAGAGGTAGAGCGTAGAGTGAATCAGGGCCTGGCTCGCTGTCTTCATCCCTGTTGAGGCATCTGGAAGCATTACCTGCACTCTGAGAGAAGGAGAGCAAACTGCTTTGTTGCAATTTTAACGAGTTGGCAACTTGGCTGTGTTGGTATGGGGATATTTACCTGATGTAGCCTCACACAACCTCACTGAAGGACATGTTATCCACACTGCCAATCAACACTGATCAAATCAAATAATATTATTGTGCATATCTTGTGCCTTGTCCCAGATTCAAGGTTTGCTATATGCACATGTTGAAGATAGAAATGGCTACTTAACTTCCTACAATGCTTCTTTACATGAAACCTGCCCATGGTATGTACTGTACATTAGGTATAGGTGAGCAAACCTCAGGAAAGTTTGGGTGATTTGTTCCGCTGTTCTTGCAGCTTCTTTTAGTCTACAGTTTATTGCTCGTATTCCTTATAGTCAGGAATCAGGATTGTAGTCACCAGCAAATCCTTATTTATGCTACCAACAATCATATCACCAGTAAAACCTAATGGGCCTTTAGTAAGGCATTCACAGCCAAGAGAGGGCCTCCTATTTGGCACAGGCTGTTGTTTTCCCTTTTTCTGCATCAACAGTAGGGAATGCTTTTGAAATTAGAATCAGCACAGAGCTGAGTGAAGAGAAGTAAACATAATGGGGGGAAAAAAAGTTTTGGCAGTCTCCGTAGTTATTACTGACCTTACTGACTGTTAAATTAAGTTTTTCTTAAGTGTTGAAATTGAAATGCATGTGTGAATACTGGCCACGTAACACATTAGGAAATTGTTTGGGACCTCCTCTATGACTGTTGCTCTCTTGTATAAACAATTCACTTGTCAGCCTCGTGTCTTAACTCTTGACATATTGTCTTGCTGCCACAACTGGATCACTGGAGCCAAAAATATACAGCTAGCAACACTCGTCCAAGCAGACTGGATTTTTAACTGATGTCCTCCTTGATCACATTCGTCCTCCCTTAAATGCGTTCTGTCCGTTAGTCCTAATTCATTCTATCCACTCGTCTACTTCTTGCCGTTGCTCACTCCTCTCCCCTCACTTTCACTCCCCTTTCCTCTCGTTGCTCTGGGTAATAAACTCCAGGCCGAGTGGGCAGACGATGTCTTTCTTGGACATTCCTCGCGGAGTGAGTCATAGCTCTCACACAGCTGCAGCGACTCCTTTGCAGGATTTTCATTTTCCGTTATTTTTTTTTTCTCGCTTTTTTTGGTGTTTTTTAAGACCACTGCAAAAAATAACTAAAAATACACACACAACGACTTCCCTTCTTGTCTTTTTCTCAGAGAGAGAGAGAGAGAGAGAGATAGACCGCAAGATGAAACTCAACAAAACAATAATGATACTGGAGGCCTCTTTTGGTTTTGTATAAAGTCTAATTTATTTCTTTATTCCCCTTTTCCCCAAGAAAATGCACAGTGACATGGAAACTAGCACCAAAAACAAAAACAGCGGAAGGGGCATTTCATACATTTCATAATTTGAGACCTGACTTTTATGTTCGAGCCACTGGCTCGAGAGGTGCTTTTTTTTTGGTTATACAAAAACAACTCTGTTTGTCAACAAGAGGTGATACTGTAGCTTTGATATGCAAAAACAACAACAGATAAGAGATACAGCTGTGATGATGAAAGTGGTCGTGACTATTTTGCTAGCTAGGAGAATACTGTCCTTAAGGGGATCATTTGTGTTTGACATCTCACTCACAACAGACACTGATGTGGGCAAGATGGCTTGCAGAGTGAATACAGAGCTGTGACATCTTAAGAACTGTGCAAAATTTCCTGTTACTCTTAGACCAAGACATTCATATAAGGTGAATATCTTTTTTTATTCTTCAAAATTAACGACCTTACAAATGAAACAATCATTTTTAAAAAATAAAAAAAAAGCTTTGTTGTTCTTGTCCTGGAACATTACAAGATGGCATTGAAAAACAATAAAAACTAAACACCATAATAAAACTTAAAAAAAAAAAATACTTCAAGATTTCTTTGGATTTTATCCTTTGGCAGAATCCAGTGCAGGCACCTTCACGTTGGCACAGCGTCTTGGTGTCGTGTCTTTCTCCTCCTGCTGTCGGTTTGAGGTTAAGAGCTGAGTGGTCCCCTAAGTTCTTACGGCCGCGACTGCCACTCTCTGACTAGCTGGTGCTGTGAAGGTGACAGAAAAGCTCTTAAGGTTCTCACACTGACAAAGATACAAGTATTTCAGGCATTGCAATCAATCAATCCACAAGATTTTCAGTTTGTACTGTACATCATGTTGTGATGATTGACATCAGTAACAGCGGGAGACGTTCAACTTCATAGATACTAACAATTCAGTAATATTGGGATAGCCAAGAATATGATACTTGTAACTCAACTTCCATTACCTAGTGCGTGACACTTAACATCTATTCCAAGAAGTACAAGCGGAAACAGCTGCCTTTTTAGTCTGCAACAACTCAGTTAAATTACTTACAGCAGAGAGCACTTTTGGTTGAAAACGAATAGTCTAACTACTAAAAGGCACGTGAAATCATTACAAGTACCAACAACAGCAAAGCTGGCACTGACAAAAAAAGGCTTGCTAGCATGCAAACTCATGTGTTTTGGCAATGTTGTTGGCAAACTGCAGTGCAAGTTTTTTACATTTTTGTAAGGAAGTCTGACTTGGGTCACAGCAATGCATGGAGCATGTTCACTAGTTAGTTGGCTGGTTGAACATGCATGGTGATCTGTCAGTTGACTATCCACCAGTCACACAAACCCCAGCCCATTGATACTTTCACAGTGCACGGCTACACGCACACACACAGCAAGACCAGGGCTGGGTTTCCCAGAGTTGTTAAGAAGCTCGCAAGTGCTAAGAACTTCTTAGGAGCGTTCTAAGAACATTCTAAGAACGCTCCTGAGAAGTTCCTAGCACCCCAGATCATTACGTGCAGAGTTCCCTGTCGAGTAGGAGCGTGTGTACCATACCTGCTTTCCCACACGTCCTCTCACACTCGTCTTTGGTCTCGAAGCGGTTGGCGTTACCAGCGCAGCCTCCGTACCAGAAGCGGCTGCAGCTCTTGCTGAGGGTGTCGTAGTACCACTTCAGCACAAACTTCACACAGGTGCCCTCCTCTTTGGGCAGCTTGCAGATGTCCACTAGGGTGGGGGTGGGAAAATACGAGGGAGACATCAGAACACCAACATATACAGTATACTGTACATAAGACCACACACACACACGTATGCACGCACGCACGCACGCACGCTCGCGCCAGCATGCAACATTTAATTTGACTGAATTTCACCCATGGTCAAGTTTTGCATGCAGACTGGAACGCATTTCTAGATGATGCACAACAGCATAAATCCACTATCAGCATCATAACGCTGATCTATGTTTAACCACATGAAGAACGCATATGCCCCCTTTTTCTCTCTCAATCACTGCCAATTTCTAAAAGAATAGCCCCTTTCATCAATCTATTATAAACATACAGTATATGCAAACTTCTGCCAGTTTCAGAGGGTAACGGGTGCCAGAGGGTTTTCATTCTGTCCAGACCTTAATAGTTTTCAGGGGACCATAAAAGAGGTCTTTGTTCACAAATCAAATACAGTTAAAATTGAATGTAACCTTAACGCTGTGTTTTCCATGGAACGCAAATCTTTTCATTTTGAATTTCTCGTGCATAACGGGACGGCTCGGGTTTTGGGGAGTTTATGTCAAATTACAGTAACATCACTGTGCCCATAGAGGCTGTTTTCAAGCAACTAAAGCAGTCTGACACATTACATAAGCATGGGGAAACTTGGCTAATTACTGTGAATATCTGCTTATTTCCCCCCTTTGTGGCCTTTCTTATTCCTGTAGCAAGAAAATGAATTATCAGCAGATCTAAGGCCTGCAATGCATGACTTGAAACACAAAAGTAGACTATAAGGATTTACCAGGAACAGGGCTTATCTTGGATTTTGATGAGACTGTGTCTTTCTCAGGCTCTGCAAGATCAAACAGAAAGAGGCATCTTGTTGAAATTCTGTCATCGTCAACGCTGTCAGTCAGTCCACTGACTGCTCTTGGAGATGTTACTCACACTTCAATCTCATGTTGCAAAAATAAGCAAACTCTGAATCTTTACTTTCTGCTTCATTTTAAAACCTTTTCTGAACTACTGACTATCTAACATGCTTCCAAGCAAAACAGTTTGAAAATGATTCACTGTGCGCTCATCTCAATCAGCTTCCTTACAGATGACTGCTAAATCCAATAATTTGATTTCAACCTCAGCGAGCACATTCGCACTCTGCGTGACATTTCCCATTTCTTCTGTCAAACCCGACCACACAGCCCTCGCTCCTCCGCGTCCCCCTGGGGTCAAACTCAAATACACACTGGCCCGCATGAGAGACTACAGCAACAGCGTACGATGTGACGGTGTAAACAGTGTGTGGTGTGACCGTTTAAACAGTGTGTGGTGTGGTGGTTTTAACAGATTTGGAGCGAGTGTGATGGTGTGTGTGTGTGTGTGTGTATGTGTGTGTGTGTGTGTGTGTGTGTGTGCGTGTGTGTGCGTGAGATAGCTTGTTCAGTTCATGATTCTCACTAGTGTGTAATGTAGCTGCTCATCCCAGCTGCTTTCAGTCACTCTGCACTGACTAACATGCCCACTGGGAGGTGTGTGTGTGTGTGTGCGTTGGAGGGGGGGGGGGGTTTGGGGGGCGTTTCTGTGTAAAGTACGCTGTGCTGCTCCTTCAAAAGCCCCCTCAGCGTTTATGTTTTATCAAGTAGTTATATCCTTGGGAATGGAGTGGGTCAGATGTTTCATCATAGGACCTTTTCTTCATTTGCTTGACATTTAAGTTGACTACTAACTCCCACTGTTTCTGCAGCAATGAACTGGGTCATGGGAGAGACTTTTATATTTCTCAGTAACTCAACTGCGCAAACAGCTCTTCAGAACAGCACGTTTATACTCAGAGGGCACATATAAGGACCTGGTATTCGGAGGAATCGTGGGCTGAAATACAACAGTGTCTACTACACTCATCTGCAGTTTCCCTGATCAGAAAAACATGACCAAATGAGGTTTTTCTGAAATCAAAAGCGACGCAACCCAAAGAAAACACAGTGTGTAACAGGGCAATCGCCAATAACACCTGCATGGATATTTCTTTAGCAATGGCCAAGGAAAGCTTGGGAACAAGCCACCTTTAATTGAGTCACAGTGCAAAACCTCAATTAGTCTGTGTAGCTGGCTACTGAGTAAGCCTCCGTTAAAATGTTCATGTATGTGTGTGTGTGCAAGAGAAAGTGAGGGAGGAGAGAGAGAGAGAGAATAGGTAGGCCTAGGTGTGTGTGTGTGTGTGTGTGTGTGTGTATGTGTGCTTGTTCACCAATAATACCTCCATGGTTATCACGTCAGTAATGGCTAAGCTAAGTTTGAAGACAAGCCACCAATAATCAAGCTTTTCACCAGGGCAGGAAAAGTAGGCTCAAGAATGTTTGTTTTCCCTTCAGTAGCAACATATACAGTTTCCAACTCTGAAAAGGTGACTGTGCTCCCTGACATCATCAGCCCTATTAAATCTCACTTCAACTTCAACTTGAAAGTGAACCCGCAGTAGATTGTTAAAAGTCATACAACTTACCAACTTCTGGCTTACTTAAAGGGGCCGTTAGATGAACCCCTGTTGTAATTTTTGGCTCTACCCCTTCTGCGGTAAAAAAAAAAAGAAAGAAAAAAAAGAGACAGATCCATCAGTCATTAGCCAGCTGGAAACAAGCGATCACAAGCAAATTGATGCATTAGATAAGAATGCATGGCCATTTAATTCTCATTAGTATAGTGAGTGAGTGAGAGTGTATGTGCAGATACAGCTGTGCCTCCTCATTGACAACTCCTTGTCTGGGGAAATGTGCAATATACAGTGTGGTCTGTGTGTTTCTCTGCTCAGAGATTGAGGCACTGGTTACTATGTCTACTGACTGCTGTTGTATGCAGCTGTATGTAACACTGTATGCCCAAGACAAATGTCCCATCTGGGACAATAAAGTTCATCTACTGTACCGTAATTTCCAAACTATTAGCCACAGCTTATACATTGAGGTTGCAACATTTCTTCAGCTACCAGGTTTATATATAACGGGGGGCAGTCAATATGGTATCAATATGGTTTGGCTTCTTTTAACTTGCATAAAACACTGTCCCACCGCTTATACACAACGCGGCGAACACACAGACAAAATACCGTGATCGTCTAATAATCTGCACTCACTGGTGGTGAAGATGCCCTTGTGCATTCCTAAGACCTCTCCCTTGGCGGAGCGGGCGGTGACGGCCACGTGGTAGGACTGCGTGGGCTCCAGGTGCTGGAGGGTGACGTGGGCCTGGGTGACGTTCTTGCGCAGCACGGGCGTGTGGTCGTGCAGACGCACCGCGATGACCTCGTAGTGGGCGTGGCCGGGCTGGCCGGAGGCGGCCCAGCGCAGGCTCAGGCTGTGGGAGGTGACGTCGGCCGCGTGCAGCTCGCCGAGATGGACGTCTGGGAGGGAGGGCAGACGTTAAAACGCACACGTTAACACACACGCAAACACACACACAGAAAACATACACACACGTGCATACATGCGTATATGCGCACGTACACGCACACACACAGAAAACATACACACACGTGCGTCGTGCATACATGCGTATATGCACACGTAAACGCACACACACACAGAAAACATGCGGACAGATTTACATGTGTGCACTCACACACACACTTTCACACACACATACACAGAAAACATGCACACGCGTGCATACATATACTGTATAGATGTGCGCGCACACACACACACACACACACACACACAAACACATGCAAACACATGCACAGACACAATGTGAAAATTCAGTAACACAGAGAGCAGGATATCAATCTGCCTTTATCTAGTCTATGAAACGAGTTAAACAAACTGACCTTTCGGGTGTTTCTCATGGTCTGCCGTCTGTTCCTGATGCTGAACAGGATGCTTCCTTTAAACAGAACAAAATATGCATTGAGATAACCATTCCCTCTTGTACCCAGTACAATGTACAGCATTCACATTGCTTATGAAATGCAGGCAAAAAAAACAAAAACAAAACAAAAACTGTGACAAATATGCATCGCTCTATTACTCTAAATATCTGACTACTGACATATTACCACATTTACTCTCATGGCTTTGTGATGCAAGACATATGTTGTGGATTCCTAGCCTAATGATCTTCCTGAAATGACACATCACATAAGGCACTTACTCGTGCATGTTGGTCGCTCTCTCTGGGGTTTTGTGAGGCTGATCACTCTGCGACCACTTGCAGTTTTTGGCGACTTCGGGTGACATGTAGAAGGCATTGTCAACTGCAAGGAAGACAGACACACAACACAAACAGCTTTACGACACAAAGCTTAACCAGAAAGACCAGCTGGGCTGGCAAACACTAAGAGGACAGACAGAGAGATAGAGAGAGAAAGAACGAGAGAGACAGACAGACAGACAGACAGACAGGGAGAGAGAGAGAAAATAGAGAGTGAGAGAGAGAGCAGTGTAGCGTGTTAGATTCTAGTCTTGGCTGGAGGCACGAACAAAAGTGAGATTCCCATGAAACTGAAAGCAGAGACAGGACTGTGAAGAAATGTGAGAGAAAAACATCAAGGCTGTTGAGAACTTTGCGACGCAGGGTGAACCTGGGAACAAATTACTATCCAATAAGCCGGCAGCTGGCGAGTGTGTCGTGTTTCATTAAACTATTAGCTGTGGCGTGACTGCAGTGCAATGTGAGACTTTGGTGTGAAACGACAGAAAGCAGAAGACAAACACAGATGATGGAGTGACATGGGGCCCTATGGAAGCGAGATGTTATGCCTGTTACTGTATATCAATGGAACAGTGGGAACAACAAAAATATAACTGAGGTATAAAAGTTCAGCTGAAGAAAAGTTGAAGAAAAGTTCTACCATGTATTGGCCCTACCTACAGTATGCACTTGACAAATTAATTTAGCGAATTAGCATAATCCGTGTGATTGTACTAATCACAATCAGCTGATTTAGTGAATGGTTGGAGCAATTATGTAGCAAGACTTTAACTTTCTGTAGGCTTTTACAGCTCTGTAGAAGACACAACTCACGGCTTAGATATTTGGGCAGCAGGCGGCCGAAGTTCTGAATGTAGTCGTCGTAGAAGCCGGCGTCCTTGTCCACGCGCTTGAAGAAGACGTCGGACGGCTCGCTGGCCACGCGGCTCAGGACGCGGGCGTCCCCGGCGGTCAGCCGCTCGCCGATGCCCAGCACCACCAGGAAGTAGCCCTTGCACTTGGCGTCGGTGGCGGCGCGCACCAGCCGCTCCTCGAGCGCCTCCACGCCGCCGGTCACCATGAGCACCATGACGCGGAGGCGGCGCGGGTGCGGCACGGACTCGAACACCAGCTCCGCGGTGGACTCCAGCGCTCCGGCCAGGTCGCGCCCGCCCTCCAGCTGCGGCGTCTTCTCCAGCAGGAAGCCGCGGATGGCGGCGGCCGACGCGTGCTCGGTCAGGCCGAAGGAGACGTGCACGGCGGGGCCGCTGCTGTTGCGGACGAACTCGTAGGGGCTGTGCTGGACCAGGGCCACGCGGGCGTGGTGGACGGAGGTGACCGGCTCGCGGGAGATCTCCAGCTGCTCCACCATGTGGGCCACGTAGTGCTTGGACTCGTCGAAGACGGACGGCCACGTGGTCTCGGAGCTGTCCAGCACGAAGGCCATGTCGATGTCCAGGTCGGACTTGAAGGACCGCTTGTCCCGGGCGCTGCGGGGTGGGGCATAGTCGCACACACCATCTGGAGCGCAGAAATCTGGAGCAGGAAAGAAAAACAAAAGAAATTCAATAAACAAAAAATATTTATTCATATTATGTAATAATAACATCTCATCAACAATTTACAATTCAAACACAAACATTCTCACACATTAATGATGCATTGCCAAGTATCACCATCTTGTCCAACACCAGTCATAACATTGTGATTATTTTCTACCATATAAAACTCAATGAGCACAATTTGTACCACATTTTCACAAAACAAAGGCACCATGGCAAGAATCCATTGGGGCAATTGCTCTGTCACTAGTTTGGAGTTTAACACAGTTTTAAAGTGGATTTGGAGTTGGGAGTTAGAGTTTAAAACCGTGCTAAACTCCAAACTAGCAACAGACCCCATTGAGACTTGTACATGGACTGTAGGCTACACACACTGCACTTTATACTCTTGCTATTTATCAAAAATATTTATTTTCTTTCTATACAATCACACAGAAAAAGTCAAACACCAAACGAAATTTCACTACATGTTTTACGTTAGTATTTTTATGTATGTATGTGACAAATAAACCTCCTTGTATCCTTAGCAGTTTTTAGAGGTTTCACTGAATATGGTCTCACCATAGCAAACGTGGCAACTCATGATCTTGCTGATGACTGATTCGTATTCGGCAGAGCCAGGAGAGGGCAGGACTATCACCTGAGCCAGGGCTGTGTTGTTGACCTGGAAGGGTAAAAGAGGACAAGACCAAACATGAACACTTGATATTGTGACTGATTGATACAATATGACAATTTCAAAGGCCTCAAGATGTTGTGCCAGGAATTCCCTTGTACTTACAACACACACAGTTACATAAGACTCTTTGACTCCAGTGATTAAGAGTTCATGCTAACAGCAAAAACTACCTTTGATTTTGTCTTTTCCAAATTGTGTCACAAGAAAACAAAGAGAAACACTAGCAACAAGTGACAACATGATGAATTCTGTCTGCTTCCAATCCATTGTAAACTGTTTTGAACAGACATATTTCATTTCAGTTGCAGTGGTTCAACTGCAAGACACGGTGCCGTTATTCCGAGAACAGAGTCAGGTCACTGATTAGAAGGTGATATCAGGTGTGACTGCCCTGCTGGCGTTAGCTTTTACCTGCACGGCTCTGGCGAGCTGCCGGTTGTCGGTGCTCAGGAGGAAGACCGAGGCGATGCCGGCGTCGTACAGCCGGAGCGCGGCGGCGCTGAAGGCCGGCGAGATCTTGACGCCGCCGCCCACGAAGAAGACGGCCACCTTGCGCACCAGGAAGCCGCTGCGCACGCGCTTGAAGGTGTTCTGGGCCAGGAAGTTCATGGCGGTCTCCAGGCTGCGCTCCTTGCGCGAGGTCTGCAGCTGCAGGCCCTCCACGGCCTCCAGCAGGGCCTTCTTCTTCATGGCGTCGGCGAAGCGCACCTCGGTGGTCACCTCGTTGTTGTAGAGGGTCAGGGCCACGCGGGCGCCGCGGGGACAGTTGCCCTGGGCGATGGTGATGTTGTTCAGCACGCGGCTGACGGTGTCGCGCATGTTGTTGAAGACGGGCCTCTGCACACCCTGGGAGGAGTCCAGCGCGAAGGCCAGCTCGGTGGGGTACAGGGGGCACTCCTGGGCACCTGGTGGAGAGGACAGAGGGATCAGGAACACAGTTCTGTGTTCAAACTGTAATTGGCCGCGTTTCCCAGAAGGAGCTTTTAAGTGCTAAGAACTTCTTAGGAGCGCTCTAAGAACATTCTAAGCACACTATAAGAAGTTCTTAGTACTTAAGAGCATCTTAACGAATCTGGGAAACGCGGCCATTATCAACACATTGGTTTCTTCCTATACTGTATGTCTCCAATTCTAGAGAGTTCTTTCCTCGCACCTGTTACTCATGGGCTCGACTCTGAATGTTTAACACTCTGCAAAGTCCCATGAGACATGTGTAATGTTTTGGCGCTCCATAAGTGAAATTCAATTGTAATTGAAAACATTGTTACCGTCAAGTACAGTTCTGTGCCGTGCGGTATTTTGTGCTGTGCACTTACCATAGCAACAAGCTGAAAACAAGAAGAAAGGATTTGCATTATTAGATTATCATCACAGGACATCTCATATGAAGAATTTAGTATCTGGCATTTCAATACATTCATAATCGCAATAAAATAAGCCCTATTTGCTTAAATAGTATACTTACGACAGTTGTCCCGAATCTTCTTGACAAGGTCGCATTGCTGGAAAGAGAAGAAAACACATATCAAAGCATTTTTCAATTTGTGTTCTTTTGAGAATTACCATAAACCACTGTGTAATAAATGCAAAATGCAGTGTGACCAAAGGTAACCATACCACCACACTCTGTCCTCGAGGTCCTTTCTGGCCCTGCAGGAGCACAAACATGGCATTCAGATTAGTGGAAACAGATGAGCTCAGTCCTTGGTTACATAATCTATTCTAGTGCCTAGCATTCTAGCATCCTATTATTTATAATGTGCAGCACTACATGCTCGTAAGTCGACATGAAACATTTTTATATGAAGACACTGGAGCTTATCAAACGTCTTAATCAGTCAAAAGAAAAGCTGTTGGCTAGTAAAAGTAACGAGTGGTTAAAGAGGCGAAACACAGTCTTGGTCGAACATGAATAACACAATGTTAGTGTGAAAAAGGGAAGCGGAAAGTAAACGGGTGCTTACGTAAGGTCCTGGGTAGCCGATGTCTCCCTTCTGACCAGGTCCACCGGGGTCACCTGAAACACCCTGGAAGAGTCCACAGGTATAGCTCGTAAAGTACTTGCAATTCATTACTGACAGAAGACCACAACAAACTAACAAACGACAGGGCCATATCTATACATGAATGAAGTAAAAGGTCCGCACACTTGCTCTCACTTGGTTTAGTTTATTATATAGAATTCAAGTTACGTAATTTGCGGACCTTTTGCTTCATTTTTGAATCTTAACTTTTTGGCTCCTGCACCTTTTTTTGGATGTGCGCACTTTGTTCAACTAAATACCATTTCTATACATGGACAAATGTAACACATGAACGGAGTCTTACGCGCTGGCCACGGTTTCCTCTGGGTCCTGGTCCTCCCTTAGTCCCTGGCTCACCAGCAGCTCCCTGTATGGATAGTTCAAAGGTCAAGGGTCAGAGGTCTTCATACATACGCCACCTACACTGAGTGTAAAGCCTCATGCGCAAGACCAAAATCACTGCTATACTGACAAAACAATTGAAGAGCTCTTTTCCAAAACGCTTTAAATCCATTTTTAAAAAACATTAAAAAGTCATGTTGTTTAATTGTGCATTTCAGGTAATATCTATAAAAATGCAGTTGTTTTGTTTTGATTGAGTAAAGATAAATCAACTAAACATAACAATGTTATACTGACATATGCGTGGCACGTCACACAAACAGCAAGGTTTAAATGAATTTAAAAGAAGACTCTTATAACATACGACTGTGGCAAATGCAGACTTCTATGACACATCTGTGAATCATTAAGGAGAAGAAAGATTACGATCATGCTCACCTTTAGTCCGGGGTACCCGGGGAAGCCTTCATCACCCTGAGGAAGGCAAAGTAGCAACTCATTTTACCACTTCTGTTGTCTTCACTTTAACATTCAGTATTTCTTATTCCAAGTAACTATAAAGTAACTTCATAGTTTTAACACATATTATAATCATTTATGTGAATAAAATGAGAAAATAGGGAAAGCTTTACCTTTCTTCCGTCAGGTCCAGCATCTCCGAAGCCATCACGACCATCCTCACCCTGTGTCACAGAATGAAGAGAAAGTGTGTTATTTATTTCATGTATTCCTATACCAGATAATCTTCCCTAAAAGTAATTTACAACGAAACACAATAGTGTGCAGCACCTTCTTTTCTCATAATTTTGTGTTGTTTGCCTTTTATTGATAGAGACAGTGAACAGGAGTGACAGGAAGCAAGTGGGAGAGAGAGATGGAGAAAGTGGGATCGGGAAATGACCTGTGTCGGGCTCGGAACTGGGTCCCTGTGAGCACCTGGGCGTCACATTGGAATGAGTGATTGTCACATTGGAATGAGTGATCGTCACATTGGAATGAGTGATTGTCACATTGGAATTTGATTGGCAAGGTTGTGGGTTGAGCGATTGGCGCTACACTATGGGTGACCGGCAGAAAATATTTATTCTATGCTGACTGTTCTACAGATTAAAAATGATCTTTAACATAAAGTCAAGACAGTACAGCTGGCTGGCTGGTGTCTACAGTCTATGGCTATAGGAAAACCTAGGGCAAGCAAAGTGGGTCATACTTTTGAACTCTACTGAAATACAGTTGATGACATTTTTGCATATTTTGTATCTATACATACACATGCATCACACATCACTAGAAAGATGTCTCTGCATTACCTAAGCAAATTAACTACGAGATATCCAATTTGAGTTATTGTGAGACCGTCTGCACACAGCAGGGAATAATTTAATTACTGCGACATTCAATGTGTTTTTGCCAAGTGAGCGAGGCCAGGATGGGATAGAAATCCAGAGAGTTACACGTGCTGGCACTATCTAAGGGTCACCAGGTTCTCATATCTACATCTGGACAACACCTTTCACCCATTAGAACACATGGCTGGCAAAAAATAACATCCTTCAAGTCCCGTTAACAAACAACAGCACCCCTATGATCAACATCAGGAATAGGAGGTTAAGACAGATAATCCTCATGGTTGACAGAGGGGATTGAGCCGAGTGATTTACAACACTGACGCAAAAACAATCGCCTGATGCCAAGTCAAAGGAGGTGAAGAACAATAAACATGGCCCTGAGAAAGCTCTTGGACGACAGTGCAAATATGCAGGACAAGGTGAGATCGTTCACTCACATAAACAACCTCACCATGATCTTGCCAAATATAGAAGTCCGCAGCTAGTAGTTGTAACTGTATGTGTGTGATGATTAATGGATAATAAACAACTACGTGTGTAGGGCTAACACTGGCAGCTTCCACATTTCTGTTTTCCGTGTGGACACTAATCCTGAGATACTGTTAAAAATTGACTTCTGGACCCATTGAGAGAGACAGTGCACTGCAACTGGAACTGGAAAGAGATGTGTTTATGTGAGCGAAGCTCTTGGCACGGACGGTCACATCACGCACCAGCCATCACGAGACTGTGAGTCATGACACACGGAGAGCCAAGACCAAGAATCAGGACACTCGCTGTTGAAACTACGACTGAAAAAGTCAAGGGTTCTTCTCTGCCCTGACCATACTCAAGTCGCTTCCTTACAACTCTGTTTTGACTGTGTTGTCATGTTAGTCAGCCAAGTGTAGAGAGATACCATGTGCTATTATGGCAAGACAGTCTGTTTAATACATTCGGCACAGCTTAAGTGGTCTGTAATTGAGAGTAAATTACTTTAATGGACAACTTTTTCATTTGGACTTGTGCTTGACGTTGAAAAAGGGCAGCTTTTCAAAGTACTTCTTACCCACTGATTCCAAAGTCATCCCAGATTTAGTGTGTGTGCGTGTGCGATTAAAGGATAACAAGAATAAAGGAAAAAAAACCTCCCAACATGCGCCAATAACACAATGATAAACAGTATCCTGAATAACTTAGGAAAGTCAGCTCAAGGTATAAGAATAAATGTGAGTTGATAAAATCACTCACTCAATTAAAATACTCCCATCCAATACACTGCAGCATTATTTCAGTAGCCAGTCTAAATCCCTGTGTGCTCCCTTCTCTCCGGTCCTCAAATGTAACATGTCATGTACCGTAGAGCTGTGCTTCTGTGCTGTGCTATGCTTTGCCAACAGTTGTGTAAAAGTTTGGAATCAGTTATTTTTGAACAGGCAACTTACAGGCTCTCCTCGTGGGCCCAAGGGTCCAACGACCCCCTTAGGTCCAGGCTCTCCTGGCTCA